>NW_020290470.1:0-98159 GCF_003184545.1 Aspergillus heteromorphus CBS 117.55 | reverse complement strand
AAAAAAACTAGTTAGATTATTAAGATAGAATAGATTAAATAAATAAATTAAATTAAATAAATAAAATAAATAGAATAAATAAATAAATAAAATAAATAAAATAAATAAAATAAATAAAATAAATAAATAAATAAAATAAATAAAATAAATAAATAAATAAAATAAATAAAATAAATAAAATAAATAAAAGAAATAAAATAAATAAAATAAATAAAATAAATAAAATAAATAAAATAAATAAAATAAATAAAATAAATAAAATAAATAAAATAAATAAAATAAATAAAATAAATAAAATAAATAAAATAAATAAAATAAATTAATAATAAACTTCTTAATAAAATAAATAAAGCAAAGCTATAAAGTAAATAAAAAATATACTAAAAATAATAAAATAGATTATAAATATATTACTTTTAGAGATAGATCTTTTATCTAAAAGTATAATATTAAAGAATAAGTAAATTGATTTAATTTTATATTCAAAAATAAAATATTATAAAACAAGCAAATTTATTTAAAGTAGTATATAAAATATAACATAAATTGTTTTATTAATAAAGCCAACAAAATATTTAAATTAAATTATTTAAAATAGTTATATATTTATACGGAGTATAAATACTTTTAATAATATAATTATAAAATTCTAAATATAATAATAGATATATAATAGAACAAAGCAAATAAATTAGTATTAAATAATATATATAAATTTATTAATGATATTTAAAATATTTGTCAGAAAATTAGAAAGATTAAATTATATAAAAAACCTCTAAATATTTAGATAATAATTTTTCTAACTTGTTCTTAATATAATATAATTCGATTTATAATTAAAAGATTATTCTAGTTTCAATTTATAAAAAATAAAATATAGTTATTTTATCTGTAGCTAAATAAATATATATTCTGATAAATCTTTCAAAAGAATCTATTAATAATTATTAGAAAAAAATTCTTTAATATTTAGATAATTAATATTAATATTTTAAGAAATATTATTTTTCTTTTTTATTAGTATTCTATATCTATATCTTAGATTTTATATAAATAAAATATTTAAAAGTCTTTATATTTCTAAGAATATATTTTATTAATTATAAGTCTAAATTTATTAAATTATTAAATTACTTTAAACTCTATATTTTATAAAGTCTATTAAATTTAATATTTTATATAAATTATCTAATTCTTTTTATCTATATATTTATTTCTTAAATTAATTCTATAAATATTATTAGTCTGTATATCTTTAATAAATGATATTTAAGTTTTTAAAATATATTAATTATAAAATTTAATTTAGTAATAAAAAAATTAATTCTTGATTTCAATATTAGAGTACAGAAATTTAGAATTAATATATTAATTAAAAAAAGAATTATTATAAATTTTACTTAATATAATAATACCTAGAATTATAATACATCTAAAAAATCATTTACTATATAATTATTATAAAGAATTTAAAAATAATTTATAAAAAAGAAAAAACTCTGTTTAAATTTAGATTTAATTATTTATTCAATACTAAGTATCTATAAATATAGAACTATAAAATATTATATTATTATAAAAATATAAATAATCTTAAAAAAACTATATATTTAAAAGAGTATTTCTGAGATACAAAGAAAATAAGAAATAATATATTATTATATTAAAAAGCAGTAATATAATAAAGCTTGTTATAAATCTTAAATTATAAAAAGAAAATTAGAATATAACTTAAATATTAATTCAATATTTTATAATTTATTTAAAAGCAGTAATTATTTTATAGTTAATTAAAAAAAGTTTATTTTTCCTGATAGTCTTTAATCTATAAATCTAGACTTAAGTTTATTATAAATATCTAATTAATAAGTATAAATTTATTAAGGAAAATAACTGGATTAATAATTAGACTAGTTAATTATATATTTTTAAAATAATTAGTTATTACAGCTAATAAAAATAGTTCTGTTATTAATATTATAATTAATAAAAATAGTTTTATTATTCTAAATAATAATATTAAGATATTTCTTATTTAGTAAAATAATAGAATTAAAAATAAAAAAATTTATAATTTCTAAGAATAAAGTCTCTGAAGAATAATCAAAAATTGAATTATTGTAATCTCGATATAATAACTATTTATAACAGCTGTTTAAGGGATTCTTAAAAAATTAATAGTCTAAAAAAATGAATAATAGAAAACAAATATTAAATACTCTATTACAAAAGAAAAATATATAAATAATTATTTAGAATAATATATTAAGATTTTTTTTATTTTTATTTCTAAACTTGAAAAAATATTATAAGTATAGATTAATTAAAAAACTTATTATAAAATTAAATATTTATATATCTAGATTATATAATAAAATATATAATAATTAGATTGATAAATTTAAATAAATTAAAGCTATTAAAAGAAATTATAATATTAATCAGTTTCAGAAATTAAATTATTCTTTTTAAAAAAATACAACCGATTATTTTTTATATACTCAATTTTTAATATTAAAATAGATATTAATAAAAAAGTTAATTAATTTAAAATAAGATTAATAGTGAGAGTAAAAAAATAATTTTAATAAAATATTTATTTTAATATTTAATGCAAATAGTCTTAGAATTATTATAATAATAATAAAGATAAGATATAAAATCTAATTTTTAAATATATTAAATATTTTTATTAATTCAGAGCTAGGTAAATTAATTATATAATATTATTCTAAGAGCTTTAAAAATCTAATTATGAAATATCTAGAAATATAATACTTATGCTAAGAAAGGCTTTATGTATATTAAGATAATTAATTAATTTATAAAATTATAAGATCATTAAATCTCTTAAGAATACTAGATTTAAATTAATTATTATTAATATTAATATTTTTATTAATATATAAGAAATAATTATTATTTTATATTATAATAATATTCTTATTTTTAGTTATAAAGAGACAGAAATTTATAATATTAAGAGAAATTTAAAAGTCTTTTATTTTATAATTAATTCTGACTTAATTTTAAAGTTATATTAGATTTATTTAAAGGAAAAATAGATTAATCAAGTCAATTTAGAAAGTCTATATTAAATAGATATTATAAGGATTTAAAATAATAATTTCTAAGTTTATTGGTATATTAATAAAATTAAGTATCTAATTTAATATTAAAAGGTTACAGCTAGATAAAAGATATATAAAATAGTTTATAAGTTTAATAAATAATAAGAGTATTATTTATAATAATTTAAAAATATATTAACTAATTCAATAAATTTAGTAATAATAATAAAGGATTAGTTATAAGATTTACAGTTGATTATCTAAATTAGAAATAATATTATAAAGTTTTTAATAATAATAATAAAGAAAAATATTCAAGAATAATTAATTATAATAATTTATATAATTTATATTACTAAATCTTCTTTTAAAAATAAATAAAACAGTATATAATATATTAATATAAATATTTAATATTTTAATATATAGCTAATCCATCTAAAGCAGTAATAACTTTATTTATTTCTTAATATTTTCAATTATTATAAACTATATAAAAAAGACTTCTAACTATATTATTTAATATAAAAAGTTATTATTTCATAAAAATATTTTTTTAAATAATAGACTTATAGAAATTATATTATTTTATAAAACATAGAAGACTACTCTTAAATAAATATAGAATTTATACTTAATTCTTAGAAAGTTTAATATTATTAAAACAAATTCATTTAATAATAAATAATATATAAGAATTATGTTTATGTTAAAAATATAAAATTTAGAATTATAAGAAATTTTAATTTACAATATTATACACTAGTATTATAAATTATTACTAAAAGATTATTAAGATCTGTTTTTATTAGATAGATCTCAATTAATATTTAATATAAAAATATTATATCAGATATCTTAATAGAATAAATAACTTGAAAAAATAATTATAATATTTAATTATTCCGATTAATATCTTTAATATATATTATTAAATATATTAGCTTGCTCTAGTTAAATATAGATTTAAATAATAAAAAATAATTATATTAAAAAAGCTCTATATAGCTAGTTTAATAAAAAATATATAATTTATATCTATTAATACAGAAAATGTTAAACTTTATATTAAATAAATATTTGCATAAAATAAAATATTATAAATATTTGTATAAAATAAAATATCTTAAGTTCTATTTACTAATAATTTTATTTAGTAATTATTAATTATTTATTAAAAACTTTAATTACTTATATAACTATTCTTAGAAATAATTTTAATATATTAATATATATAGAGTTCTTATATAAGCAATAAATTATAATTCTATTATTTATAATAACTAGTATTAATATTCTAATAAAGCTAAAGTAAAAAATTAAAATATGTAATATATTTTTTATTAAATATAATTTAAAAAATATTGTATAAATTATTAAATAAATTATACTTTTTTTTTATTAATTTAAATACCATTTAGTTAATATACTTAATTTATAATTATTCTCAAATAAATAATTATTTTTAAATAATAATGAATCATAATCTTATAATATACTAGACTTTCTAGTAAAATACAAATTATTATAGTAAAATTATTTAAGTATATTAAAATAGACTTTAAAATTATATAGAATATATAGAAAATAAAGAGATAGACTAATATTAAATTTATTTTTTAAAATAGATAAATTAAATCAATTAATATCTTAATCAAGTATTCAAACTAAAATAAAATTAATAAAAGCTTTTATTAATTTACACTTAATTTATATTTCTTAAAATTAATTAAATATGATATCAAGATATATAATATATAATTATAAACATTTAAATATAATAACAGAATTATTAATATAAATATAGTAGAATTTGTAAAAGATTTTGAAATTTAATTTTATTTAATATTAAATATAAAGAACAAATTTAATAAAATCTAGAATAATAATATATAAAATTATTTATTTTACTCAACAAAAAAATAGTTATATAATTCAGGTAACTTTATTTGAGGAGTTATTAATATAAAAATTAATACATATTAATTATTATAATATATAAATAAGATTTAATAAATTTATTTATTTTATATAAATTAATAACTACTTATTTTTTCTATTTTATTATACTATTAAGATTAATAGTTATCTTTTAGATCATAAAAATTAAATACATTATTAATGTATAATTAGCTATATATAATATTTTATCTTATCAATATAAAGAACTAAAAATATCAATAATAATTTTATAATTAATTCAATTAATATAATAAATATAAGTCTTAAGAAGTTAGACTTTTTAATTAAATTTTAAAAATTCTTTTATTTATTAATTCTCTGATATATTAACTGAGCTAATATTTAATTTATCAATATATAAAAAATACAAGAGGTCAGAAGATTAATAGATTTAACTAGCTAGAAATAACTATTTATCTAAAGTATCAGTAAAATATTAAGTTATATAATTAATAATATAGTATTATATAATATACTTTAATATTCCTCTAACTTAAAATCCTGCAGACAGCGCAAATAATAATACTATTTTTAATATTATTTTATGTATAAATTCTTATCTCTAGTATTTTTATAAAATAAATAAATATTACAAATATAAATATATTAATTAGTTTATCTAGTATCTATTCTTTAATTAAAATATAAAGAAAATTAATATTATTAATAATAATAATCTGTTTAAGAAAGTAATATCTAATCTATATATATTTAGTATAAATATAATATTTGAAATTATATATTAACATAATAGTATTTGAATTATTAATCTAAATAATAATTAGCTAAAATATTTTAGTTTATATTAAATTATTTTACAAAAGATAAAGTATATTAAATAAAAGTTAAAGTTAAAATCTTTTCTAAATAATAAATATCTAAATAATATATTTAATATTGATTAAAAACTGTATAATAATAAATTGGTATTTAAAATATTATAAGAGAAATCTTTTTATAAAAATAAAGATACAGCTATTTATTAAAATTAATTTATTAATATAACAAATTTATATAGTCAGTATTATTAAGAATAAAAAGAAATAATAAAATTAAGTAATTTTTTAAATAATAATAAATTTAAATAACAGTAGTAAAGTAACTAGTAAGTCTTGAAAATAATTAATATTATAATAAATAATTAAACTTATTATATATATTATATAAAGACATATTTTAATAGTTAATTAAATTAAATCTTTAAGCTATTTTTAATATATTTTAATCTTATTAACTATAATAAAATATTTAGGATCTGTAATAATTAGAACAATTTCAAGTTTATATAAAATTAAAAAAGGCTTATAATTCTTGAATCTAAATTATTTTAAAATATGAAGAATAAAATATATCTATAATATTATAATATCTTTATTGTAATAAATAAAATTTATATTAAAAATTTGTTTTAGACAGCGGTTATTATTATATTTAAATATTTTATTAATTGTATTTTTAATTTCTTTAATCTAATTGAGAGTAAATAATAATACTAAGATATTATTAATATAAATAAAGTTAAAAATATAAATAAAAATATAAATAAAAATATAAATAAACAAATTATTATAAATAAGTACAATATAATTTATATTTATATATATATATATAAATCCTTCTAAATATAAGGATAATAATCCTTATAACACTGATAATATACTATATTATAAGAAATATTTATATTATAAAGACAGTCTGTTACAAAGTAATTATACTAGTATAATATATAATTTACAGAATTCTTAAAAATATATCTATTTATAAAAAAAGCTAGATAAAAAACTAGTAATAATATTTAAAATAATATAGATATTATCTTAACTTTATAATAAATATATTTCTTTTATATTATCTTAATATATATTTTTATAATCTTATTATTCAAAATCTGCAAGATAATCTATTAAAATTATATTTATATAAAATATTAGATATTATAGCTCTGAGTAATAATATCTTGCTTTTTATTAATTTAATAAATAAATAAATAAATAATTATTATTATATATTTAGTAGTTAATCTTTTTAATCTTATATTAGTATATACTAAATTAATATATATGATAAAGATTTATTTTTTATTTTTCTTAGTAAGAAATATTATTTTATAATTTTATATAATTTTAAAATATCTTATAATATACTTTATAGTTAATAAATAAATCCGATTTAGATTAATTAGATATTAAGATAATTAATTAATTAAGAATATAATATCTAATCTTATTTTATATATTAAGAATATTAATATTTTAATTATTATTTTAAATATTTTATAACTCTTCTTACTTAGCCGCCGGTTATTAGTATTAAATTAGATATTTAATTTTATTAATATATTAATAGACTTGTAATCTATTATCTTATATTTTATAAATATTTATTTAATATAGACTTTTTAATTTATCTTAATTAATTTATTCCTTTCTTAAATAAATCTAATATTTAGAAGCTTTTATATTAAATTAGAATTAATTATAAAATAAAACTTATTTAACTTTTATAATATTATAAATATCTGCATTTGTATTATTAAAAATATTAATTATCTTATAATTTTATAGATTAATTAATTATTTAAATTTATATAAAAAATCTTTTAGTTCTAGTATTATATTTTTAATTATTTTATAATTAAATTCTTAAAGTTATTAAAATATTTTTATATAATTAAACTTATTTAGCTTTAAATTAATAAAGATATTTAATATATTTAGAAAATAGATTTTATATTCTAGTTATATTAATATTATTATAATAATTCTAAGACTATTCAGATAAAATATTAGAATAAATATTTTATTAAAATTATTTTTTAATTACTTGCTTTCTTTAATTATTAATTTTATTTTAAATTAGTTAAATCTCTTATTAATACTAGTCTTAATATTAAAAATTTAATATATAAAACAAATAATTTAATTTATATTATTTTTTAGAATAATTGTCTAAGTTTTAAAACTAATTAATATAATAAATTCTTTTTAAATATCTTTAATTTATTTAAATCTATAAATCTAATTATTAACTATTTTATTATATATAATTTTTCTAAATAAATATCTCATTTTATAAAATTCCTTTTAATTATTTTATATTTATAATCCTCTTTTTAAAGTTTTGAAATAAAAATAAAAAGAAATTTAATATATTATATTAAAAATAATTATATTTTTTTTCTCTTTATAGAAGAGTATTTAATATTTCTTTTTTATTTTTTATTTAATTTTTTATATTATTATCTATTTAAGAATCTATTAGATAACTATTATAAATCTTTATTATATCTCGATTAAAATAATTTAATCTCTAATTATTTCTTTTCTTTAAAAAATTTATTTTTACAAGTTATAATCTTTTTTTTATTTTTAATATTATTATTTAAAGTAGTAGAACTATTTTTATTAATTATATTATTAATAATAACGCTATTCATATAAGCCGCAGCAGCTGAGTGAGCACAGGTCACGGTAGTACTTTTTTATTATAATATGGAATACTCACTGTGTATATAATATTAAGACTATTAATAAGCAGTTTTTGTTCTGTATTATTTTATAAATTATTATTTTTAATTATTAAAATTTATCCTTTTTTTATATTTCTATTATTTTATTATATATAATATTTAAAGTACTTTTTAACTACTTTCTTATTATTTATAAATAATAGATTTTTTTATTATAATTAAATTCTTTTTCTTAGAGAAAGATAACTTAGTCTAGGGAATAAATTAAATATTTATTAAATATTTAATAATTAATTATTATTTTAGAGTATCTTATTTTTACTTTTTTAAATTCAGATAAAATTACCTTCTTTAATTATATAATATATTAAATATATTAATAATCTTTCTAATTATTTAAAAACTAAGTCAGATAAATATACATATTTAATTTTTTTATATAACATTTCAGAGACTGAAATGAGAGTATTAATTTAAAATATAAGTTTTTAAATATTTTTTTTAATATTTAATAATTATTTGCTAATTATTTAATAAATTTAATATAATAAATATTAGACAAGTAACTTAAAGTAATTATTTTATTTATTTTTCTTTTAATATTATATAAAAAAATAGTCTTAAAAATATTCTGATATTTTCTGATATAAGTTTATTAATTAATTCTTTTTATTATACTATTAGATTTGTATTAATAAAAACTTTTAGAATTTATTTTAGAATATTTATAAAAATATAACTATTTTAAAGACTGATACTTAAAAAAAAATATTTATAAATAAATATCTTTAAATTATTTTTAAATCATTTTTAGAACATTTACTAATTATCTTAAATTCCTTTTAGATATAGTATATTTTATTTCAGAAAATAAATCTCTATATAAAAATATATTTAATTTATAAACTAATATTTAAATATTCTGTATAATTAATAAGTCTATTTTTAAACTATTTTTTAATTATTTTTAAAATACTTATTAAATAATTTAGAACTTATATAAAGATTATATATTTTATATTATTTATATTTATAGATTTAAAGACTTTATAAATAAATATTAAAGAATCTTAATTTAAAGTTATATAATTTTTAATTTTCCTTTTTTTAAATAATGTTTTATAATAATATCTTATTATCTTCAGAAAAATTTAATATTTTTAAGTTATTTTTATTATAATAATAATTTTATAATAAATATTTTCTAAATAGTTTCTAAATATTTTCTAAGTACTTGCTAATTATTTATAAATTATTTATAACAAAATAATATATTTAAGAATCAGAGTATTTAATTTATATTAATTATAATATTATCTTTTTTATTTTAATTTTTAAGAGATTAGATTAATATCTATATTTTCCTTTATTTTTTATAATATTTATTAATATTCTTTATTATTATTAATTAAAATATCTAGCAAGATTCTTTCAGAAATTATATAATTTATTTAATAAATAAATAATTTAAATATAATAGTAAATAAATACTTTCAAAATATTTTAAGTATAATTAAAAAATATTTATTAATTATTTTAATAGTCAAGTTTCTTCGAAATCTATAGCTTAAAGTTTTTTTATTATTAATATAATATATCTATACTTGCTGAGCTGTATTGTAGGTTTTATAATAAAAATAAGATTACTTCTATTATTCAAAAGTAATAAATATTAATAAATTTAAATAAACAGAATATTAATAATCTAATCTTTCTATTAAATATTAAATTTTTTATATAAATAAATACTTAATAATTGCTTATGAGCAAACTTAAACATTAATATTTAAAGAATTTAGTTATATATTTAGAATTAATATTATAATATAGATAAAACTATAATCTTCTTTACTTTTAAAAAATAATTTTAATTTCTTATTTATTTAAAATTATTTAAGATTAATATATTCTATAAGCGGCTGAGATTAAGTAAGATAAATAAGATATTTTTTATAGTATTTTTAAAAAATTAAAATGAAAGTAAATAATTATAAAATATTTAAAAACTGGTTACAAAGTACTTATTTATAATTATCTTTTTTTTTATATTTTAATAATTATAAATATTACTAAAGAATATTATTTATTTTTTAAAACAGTCCTTTAGCTTTTAGAAAAAAGTAGTAAAAAATCTATTTCTTTATTTTATTTATAATTTTAGATTTTATAAAATTATTCTAGATATAAATATTAAGTAGTATAATAATAAGAATATTCTAATTATTTATAAATTATTTATTAACTGCTTATTAACTACTTAGAATTTAAATATTATTTAAGATTAATTTATAATATTAGAATTTATATATAATAATTATAATATTTTATTATTTTTTATTATATTTATTTCTGCTGTATAATTTTAAAGACTAATAAAATAAGATATAAAAACTCTGTTTCTTATAATCTTTATAATTAAATATTAGATTTTTTAAACTATAAAATTAAGAATAAGTTTAGTAAAATTATTAATTATTTTATAAATACTTACTAACTACTCTCTGAGTATTTATTAAATATTTACTAATTATTTATAAAATATAAACAGAAGGTTATTATTAACTAGATTATTTAAAAGATTCCTTTAGTTATTAAAACAGATTTAATTAAAACTTGCTCTAATATTCTTTCAGTTTTATATAATAAATTATATAATTATATTAATATAATTAAATAATTTTATTAAAAGTCTTATATCTCTAGAAAATATCTAAGTTTTATAAAAATAATAAAAAAATAAATAATTTTTAATTATATTAGAACTATTTATTAAGCAGCTCTTTAGTACTTAATTAAATATTAAATAATAATTCAGACTTTTAGCTCTGTAAAACTTAATTAGACTAATATTAAGTAATTATTATAACTTTAATCTATATTATTTATATTATATCTTTATTATTAAGATTAATTATCTATATTAATTAAATTTAAAAAATAAAGAGAATTTTCAGACTATTTAACATATATTTATTAAGTAATTATATTATAAATAAATATAAAAAAATCTATTTTATAATATTAAATTAGAATTCTGGAAGATTTAGTTCTTTTATTTTTTTAATTTTTATTTTTGAAAAAATTATAATATAATTACTCGCCAAGATATTCTTTTAGACTAATAAAACTTAATATATAACTTTTTATTACTTTAAGTATTTATTAAGTACTTATAAACTATTTAAAATAATTATTTTATTTTATATAGATCTATATTAAATTATTTTAAATAATATTTTAAATTTGAAGCAGAAATATCAGAAGCTTAAAATTTAAAAATTTTAATCTAAAATTAATAAATAAAAGATTAAAATTAAAAGATAGAGAATAAAAAACAGAAATTTAATTTATATAAATAATACTAATATTTATAGAAGTCTGAATTAGCTAGTTTATAAATAGTTTATAAATAGTTTATAAATAATTAGTAAATATTTATTTTATATATTATAATATTTATAATACAGAATACTTTAAAATTATTCTAAAGAAAATATTTTTAAAATAATACTAGAAATATATTACATTTTTAAAAATTTAAAATATTTTTTAATTATTTGATAATTATTTAACTTGTTTTATTTTAATATTCTCTATTTATTATATATTATAGATTCAAATATATATTAATACTCTAAATCTAGTTTTAAAAATCTATATTTTATTTATAATCTTTATATAGTTTAGATTTATATTTGTAAATATTTAAAAAATAGTTTTTAATTACTAAAATATTTTATATTAATTTAATCTATATCTTAAATTTAATTCTCTCTGTAGAATAAAATAGTTTAAGTATTTATTAAATATATTAAAAATAGTTAATCTATTATTTCATAATTATTAATATTATTCTCAGCAGTATTATTAATATTATTATAAATAATCTTTAAATAAAAGCTTTTATAGTCAAGGAATATAAAATTAGTATATTTTTCAATATTTTAATAATAACTTTTTATATTCTTATAATTCTTATAAGATATAATATTTTTAAGCTAAGAAATAAAATAATATATATTTATAAAATAAGACTAAGTAATTAATAAATATTTAATAAATAATTTAAAAATATTGAAAAAATACTTATTTTATTAGCTTTATTTAGTAGAAGTAAAAACTAATTAAAAATATATTTATTTTTTAGATTTTCTATAAAAGAGTTAATAAAAGAACTAATAATAAAGATAATAATAAAATTAACAATTTTAAGTTTATTTAAATTATTTAGAATTTAAATAAGCTTCTTATTATTTAAAAGTCTTTGATATTAATTTAAATAATTATTAAATAATTAATAATTATTTATAAGCTATTTAATACATATTTCTTAGCTGTTTTATTTATTCTATTCTAATTTCTATATTCTTTCTTATCTTTATTATTTATTTTTAGATTTTTATAAAAGTATATATAAGATTTAAGATTATTAATATTAAAAAAATACTTCTAAAATAGTTATAAAATAATTAATAAAATACTTAATAAATAATTAAAAAATATTTATCTTATATTTATTATAGTCAGAATAATAACAGAAAATTGTTCTATACTTAATAATAATTTTTTGAGTAATAATCCAAGTATAACTAATAAGTATTTAATAAATAGTTAAAAATTATTTAAATATTTATTATATTATATTCTAATAATTTCAGACACCTGGCCTGAACTTTATATAAATATTACTAATATTAGAATTATTTTATTAAAATTATATTACTTTTTTATTAAAATCTTATTTTAAAATTATAAAAAGTAATATAAGTAGGAAATAAATATTTAATAAATAATAATACTTATATTCTCAGCTACTTGGGCCATAATTATAAATATATAAAAAAAAAGATAATTAGTAATAATAATATATAAAAGAAATAAAAGAGATATTATAAAATAAAATTTTAAAATCTATGTAATAAAAGATTATATAAAGATTATATAACAAAATCACTTAGTAAGTGATTTTTATTCTACATAACACTAACAACTGACATACCTGATCTGCAACCACAGCAGCTGTTTATATAGAATTAATAAATTTAATTACTAATCTACTTATTTTCTCTAATAAATTTATATATAAATCTGTGATTATTAATTAAAAATTTATAATGAATTTTAAGTTTAAGTTTTTTAAATTAAAAACTACTCAGAGAATTAAGATTATTTAATATAATAGAAAATAATAATTATTTTTTAAATAAATTATAAAATATTTAAGTAATACTTAAATAATATTCTAACTTTTTTTATAAAATTTAAGATTTATAATAAGTTCTATTATATTATTACTTTTTAATATAATAATATATTTTTTATTATTTTTTTATATCTTAAACATATTTCTTTAGATATATAGTTTTTAAGTTTATTTATATTCTTATAATAATATAGAACTCTGTATTGTTTAGTTTATAAATATTTAATATTAAATAAGTAATTAAAATAAAGTTTAAATAAAATCTTTATTTTTTTATAAATTATTTTTAAATTATTTATAATAATTATATAATCTCTTAAATAAATAACTATTTTTATAATCTATATTTAAGATTAGAATAATATTTCAATTAATTAATATATTTCTAAAGTTAGCATATTAATCTAATAAATTATTAAGATATTATATAGCTAATAGATTATCAAGATTTAATATTTCTTTTAGAATATTAATTATTTATTAATATAAATTTTTAATTTTATGATATATTTTCTTTCTAGTATAATTAGAATTTTTTTTAATTAACTAATCTTTATAGTTACTATAATTTTAAGATCTTAAAGAATCTTATATAAATCTTCTGTAAGTATTATTATATTTTTTTAATATATTTAAAATTTTGAATAATTAAAATTTTATTTTTATTTAATTTTATTTATATTATTATTCTAATCTTTATATTAATCTTTTATATTTTAATATTTAATATATCAAGATTATTCAAGATTTCTTTAAAAATTTTAGTATAAAATTTAATAGCTTGCTAGATAAAATATAATTATAATTATTATTTTATTAAATAAAATTAATAGTAAGTATTCTTAGTTAATTTATTAATTTTATAATTTTTATTGTAATATTGAAATTCAGGATTAATTTTCTTATTACTAGCTTGAATTTTATAACTAGAGTATTTTAATAATTTAAGATTATTTATTAAAAATATAATGATTAATAATATTTATAGAAATAATCTAAAACTTAGATATATAAATAAAAAAGATTGAATAATTTATATAAAATATTAAGCTAATATAGATCTATTAAAATATATAATTTAAAATAATTTAATAATTTAATAAAACTAGGCTTATAATTAATAAAATAGATTCTTGAGAATATAAAGACTTCTGAATATTCTATTTATATATAATTTAAAATATAGAATTACTAGTAAAGGATAGAAGGAAAATTTCTTAGAGTTATAATATTAATAGTCTAAATATTTAATAATTTCTATCTAATAATTATTTAGCAAGCTTTTTTAAAAAGTTTGCTAGAATATATAATTACTTAGCCAAAGATAGAATATCTATATTCTATCCTTAGTAAGCCAGAGATGAAATAATCTTTTATCTGTAAACCTAGCTGCATCATATAACTTTCTTAAATATTACTAAATCTGATAGTAATAACTTTATTTTATTTTTATCTAAATTTGACTTTTTATCTAAATCTAATTTTCTATCTAATTCTAATTTCTTACTCAAAATTCAAAATATATTTTCTATTATATTATAAGGATAGTAATCCTTATAATTCTCGCGATATAATATATCGCGAGGAATGCCCATACTATAAAGACAGTTTCTTGCAAAGTAATTATATTAATATAGTATATAATTTATAGAATCCTTGCAGATATATTTATTTATAAAAAAAGCTAGATAAAAAACTAATAATAATATTTTAAATAATATAAATATTATCTTAATTTTATAATAAATATACTTTCTTTATACTATTTTAATATATATTCTTATAATTTTATTACTTAAAATCTATAAGATAATCTATTAAAATTATATTTATATAAAATATTAGATATTATATCTATAAGAATTTTCTTAATTCTCTAAAAATTAAATATAAAATTATTATAAAAAAAATAATTAAAATAAATATAATTTTACTATTCTCTAAATATTTTTATAAATAATTAAATATACTTTAATAAATTATAAAATTAAAGCAGAGACTTAGAATTTTAATAAATAATAAAAAAATGTATACAATTTTCAGTAATTCTAATATTTTATTTATAAAATTAAAAAAAACTAATATATATATATATTCTTTATAGAATAATAAATATTATAATACTTATAATTATATTATTTTTTAATTATTTATTATTCAGCAAAGGTCTATCGCGAAGATTAATAATTAAAATAAAAATTAATAAATATAAATTATAGTAATCTATCTAGATTATATACTTAATAATTTATAAAAAAATAAAATTATAAAGCTTTTTTCAAAAAATAATTAAATAAATATTTATAAATTTCTTAAAATATAGCTAGATAATTCAAAGAATTATAAATAAAAAATATAATTATAAATTCTAAGAATAATTTTTTATAAAAAGAAAAAGAACTTTATATATTTATAATATTAAAAAAAGATAAAAATAAAGCTAGATTATAAAATATAAAAATTAAATATTATATAATTATATTTATTTTTTAAATTATTTTTATAAAATATAAAATAAAAAATCTATAAGCAGCTAGATTTTTTTATTATTAACTAAGATTTAATTATATTATTTATAAAATTAAAATTAAGTATTAATTAATAAAGTAAAAAGATTAATTATTTATAAAAAAAAATTTATTATTATTTATAAATTAAATAAAATAATTTAGTAATTAGAATTATTATAAGAAATTTTTATAAAAAAATATTTTATAATTAAATATATTAAAAAAATTTATTCTACAAGACTCTATATCAGTGCCTGTAAAAATAATAAAATATGTTATATATAAAAAATAAAATTATATTATAAAGAATTATTTCTAATATAAAAATAAAAATTCTAAGAAATAATTTATAATCTAAATAAATTATAAGAAATTAATAAATATATTTTTTATAATATATTCTATTTTAAAATTATAAGAATAATTACTCGCGCAGAATAAAACTAATTTATTTAAAAAGATTAATATCTTAATTAATATAAAGACAGAAATAAATCTAATATTTATAATAATAATAAAAATTATAAAGTAATTAATAATATTTATAAAGATTTTTATAAAATTATTAAATAATAATAATATTTTATTAAAAAAAATTATAATATTTAAGATTAATTTTATAAATATAGAAAATAACTGCAAAATCTATAAAGAAATTATTATTATAATATCTAATATAAAAAGAATTATATTAGATATATTATAAATTTAAATAAAGATCTCTGTTACAGAGTTTAATTAATAATATTTAAAATTTTATAAGAAATAATAAATCAAGATATAATATATTATTATAACAAAGTTTTCTATAAAAAGACTAAAGACTGAATAATTATAAATTATAATAATTAAATTTATTTATAAAAAAATAAATCTAAAAATATTTTTAAAATAATTTTATAAATTTAAAATAATATTCACAAAGAATAAAGTAATAGATTATTTATTTTTATAATTAAATATTAATCTAAAGATTAATGTAAGAGAAGATTATAAATTAAAAATAAATCTAATTTATAAAATATTATTTATAGAATAGAAAGTACTCTGAGAATATTTATAAAAATATTTTATATATAAATAAATTTAATACTTAAAATTATTTATTAAAATATTAATTTTTTTTATAAAAAAAAAGAATAGAAGCTTGCGAGTATATATTAATTATTATAAATTAAATAAATAAACTATTAAGAATAAATATTTATTATTATGAATTAATAATTATATTAATTAGCTTACAGAAGTATTATAATTTATATAATTTAATTTTTATAAAATTTATTCTAAAATAAGAATTACAGTAGATTATAAATAAAAAATAGTTTTTCAAATAAACTATAACTTATTTAAATATTTAATTATATTATTTAAATTAATAAATATATCCGCAGAATTTTAAGATTTTATAAAGTTTTTATTTACAGAGTACTTATATAATTTTAAAATTATTTATTTTAATAATATTATAATATACTTATAAAAGCTAAAGATATATAAGAAATAAATTTATAAAATTATATATATCTTAATTAAAATAGATTTATATATAAAACTAAGTAAATACTATTTTATATAAATAAAGATTAATTTTCTTAAGTTTATTATTAGCCGCGAAGATATATAGATAAAATTAGAATAAATTATAATAATTTATAAATAATTAAAATTATAAAATATAAAAAATATACTATAATTTATAAGATTTATAAACTAATATTAATAATATATTTAAAAATATTTATAAATAATAATCTTATTTACAGATTTTATTAAAAGATTTTATAAAAAAAAATAAAAGTTTAATATAGAATTTCTTATAGCTAATATTTATTAAAGTTTTAAATAGCTAAAGATAATATTTATAGAAAATATTATAATTATTTATTTTTAAAAAAAAATAAGTATATATTAAAATAGATATATTTAATTTTATAATTAATAATATATTATTATAAAAAAATATAGATAGCTAGTAAATTTTAATTATATTTTATTTATAAAAGATAATTATAGCAGAAAGAAATTATAAAATTTATAATTAAAAATTATTTATAATAATAAAGTTATTTAAAGAATAGTATTACTAGTTAAAAAAATAGATCTTATAATAAAAATATTTATTAATTATAAAAATCTTAAATACTTCGCAATAAAATCAGAGCTATTATAAAAATAAATATAATAAATATAATAATTTATAATATTTTAATTTTATTTTATTTATTATTCAGACACACAGAATTCTGCAGATATACTTTTATAATATTTAGATTATAAAAAAAAATAATTTAAATTTATAAAAAATTAAATAAACTAGTTTTATAATAATTATCTAATCTACTTAAGCTATAAAAATTAGAGAATATAGAGATAAAAGCTTTAATTATAAGTATTAAATAGATTCTTATTTATAAATATATCTTAAATATATAGAAAATTATAAAAAATAAATAGTAGATAATATTATTATTATAAAAAAATTATATTATAAAAATTCTTTTATAAAGCTGCTAGCCGCAGTATCTATAATATTAATAAAAAATTAATAAATATAGAAAGTCTATAAAGAATTAAAATATTTTAAAGATTTTAAGCTATAGAAAAAAATAAAATTTTATAATAAAAGAATTATAAAGATTTTTTATAAAAAGCAGAATAATTATATATTTTAAATAAATATATTTTTAAGCTTTAGATATTTATAAAGCTATATAATAATTTTATCACAGATTATTTTATAAATAAGAAAATATTAATATTAATATTATAATAATTTAATAATTAAAAATAAATAATTTTATAAATAAATACTATCTAATCTACAGAATATATTAAGATAATAAAATAATTTATAAAAAATAGCAAGAATTATTAGAATCTTTATCTATATTTATAAAACTTTAGAAGAAGATAATAATAAACTTTATTATTAATTTATCCGTGAGTACTAGTTTTATTAAAAACTTATAAGAGATCTTTAATAATATTCTAGTAATAATAGATTAGTATAATAAAATAATTTATTTTATTTCTTTATAAACAAATCTTAATAAAGAGAATTTTATAAGAATCTTTATTAAAAAGATTTTTATTTATATAATATATTTATAAAGATTATTATAAATTATAATAATATCTTTATAAAGAATTTTTAATTTAATTTTATTTATATATTTATAATAAAAAAAAGCTAAACATAGCTTATTATCTATAAATTAATAATTAAATTAAAAAATTAAATAATATTCTTAAGCAGTACTTGCAAAACTATATTAATTTTAAATAAAATAATTAAATAAATTTATTATTTATTATAGAGTTTATATATAATAATATCTTATAAATCTTTATAAAAAAAATTATTTTTTTATATTATTATTATAAAATACTTATAAGTTATTAAAATAGACTCTTATAAAAAAAAATAAAGATTAAAGTCTCTAAATAAATTAAGTATATTTAAAAAATTTATATTAAAATAAAAAAGAATCTAATTTCTATTTATAAAAAATAAAAATAATTCTATAATTATAAAATATAAATAAAAAGCTTTATATTAGAAAAGATAATTTAATTATTTATAAAATATTTTTTATAAAGATAGACTAATATAAAGCTAGATCTATAAAATAAAAAATTTTATTATATTATTAAATAAATAGACTTACAAGTCTACAGATTAAAGTTATTTATAAAATTATAAATATATAATATATTTTATATATTATTATTTTATAAATATTATAAATTAAATAAAATAAACTTGTAAGAGTATTTTTCTATAAAGAAAAATAATTATAAATATTATCTAGAGATTTTAGTAATTTTATAAAATTAAAACAGATTTTTAAAAATCTTAATTAAATAAAAGAATTATTCTAATAAAAATAATATCTAAAATTAGTTATAAATCTATATTATTTATAATTCTATAAAAGGTTTATTCGTGAGTATAGTTTTTATTTAAAAAATAAAAAAAGAAATAAAATAATAAAATAATAAAAAAAATAAAATAATAAAATAATAAAAGAAATTATCTGTAAGAATTTTTATCGGATAATAATTTAAAATATAAAATATAATAAATACTCGCAGGAATAAAAATAAATTAATTAATTATTTATTTTATAAAAAGTAGATTTTATATTTAATCTGAATATAATTATTATATCTCTATCTATAATTATTATTAATATATATTATAAATATTCTTAAGCCCAAAAAATTATAATATATATTATATATTTAGTTAAAAAGAGAGAATTAATTAATTTTAATTATAAAAAAAATCTTACAGAGCTAGGCCCAAATCTTTAATTAATAATAATTATTAAATTTAATAAAAAAAATAGATTATATTACTAGCTATATAATTTAATATCTTTTTTACTTAAATAAAGATTATAATTTTATTTAAAAAAAAAGATCTAACAGAATTATTAATATATTTATAAAAATATTAATAAATTAATTTATTATAGACAGATTTATAAATTAAGCTAAAATTTAATTTATAATCTTAATATTCTATAAAATAAATTAATTCTAAATAAATTCAAATATATTTTTTTAAAAAAAAGATAATCTATTTATTTATTATTTACGGATCACAAAAGTAGTAAGAATATTATTTAAAATAATATTTTTATTATAATAATAAATTATAAAAAAAATATAGAAAGATAGTACTATAGAAGACTAGACTATCTTAAAAATCTTAATTAATAAAATAATAAATTATATATAAATTAGTCTTTTATACTCTATAAAGAAGATAGATATTTATTATAAAAAAAAATAGAAAAATCATAGTAGAAATAACAGTAGTATTAATAATAATAATAATAATAATAAAGATAGAGATAATAATAATAATAATAATAAAGATAGAGATAATAATAATAATAATAATAATAATAATAAAGATAGAGATAATAATAATAATAATAATAATAATAATAATAACAGCAGTAGCAGTAATCATAGAAGTAGATTACTCTAATTCTATATTAATTATAAAATATAAAATAAATCTCTCTAAGAAATTACTTACTGCGGATACTCGCGAAAAGAGAAGAAAAAAAAAGAATTAAAAAAAAAATAAAAATAAAAACTTAGTAATAAAAATAATAATTTTTTTATAAAAAAAAAGCTGATAAATATATAATATAAAAAGAAAATATTAAAATAATTAACTATAATTCTTAGATTAGATTATATATATTTTAGACTTACAAAGTAATAAATATCCGCAAGCTAATAAAAGATTATAAAATATTATATCTTATAATTTAATATAAATACTTTAGAACTATAAGAATATAAAATAGCTATAAAAATATAAAATAATTATAAAGATATAAAATAAATTATAAAAATATAAAATAATTATAAAAAATATAAAATAGCTGTAAAAATATAAAATAATTATAAAACATATAAAACAATTATAAAAATATAAAATAATTATAAAAATATAAATAGCTGTAAGAATTCTTTAAATAAATATTTATTTATAATAATAATAATAATTAAAAGAAAGAAGACTGTAGAGATTAAGAAAAAAAAATTAAAAAATAAAAAAAATTAAAAAAAAAAAAGTTTTTTAAAAAATATTTTTTTAAAAAATTCTAAGTTCTGAGCCCTGAGTTCTGATTTATATTTAAATTAAAAATATTATATTATATTTATTACTGAATTATAACTATAAAAATACTTATAATATTTATTATTTAATTACAATTATAAAGACTTAAAATATAATAAATAATAATATAATTATAGCTATATAAAACAGCTGTAATAAGCTTATATATAATAGATATTATAAAAAAAATAGAATTATTTTTTTTTAATTAATTTTCTTATAAAAAAGATTTTACAGCAGAAATTTTATAAATATCTAATTTCTTATAAATAATAATCTTAAAGATTAAAATTCTAAGAGAGAGAATAATTATAAGAATAATAATTCTTATAATTCTTATAATATAATATATTATAAGAAATATTTATATTATAAAAATAATATTTTATAAAATAATTATACTAGTATAATATATAATCTATAAAATTCTTATAAATATATTTATTTACAAGAGAAGCTAGATAGAAGACTAATAATAATACTTTAAGTAATATAAATATTATCTTAACTTTGTGATAGATATACTTTCTTTATACTATCTTAATATATACTCTTATATATATATTTTTAAGATAATATCTTTCAACTAGTATATGATTTATATTATTTTATAAATTAAATAATGATTTTTAAAGCTTCCTTTATAATTTATAAATCAATATAAATAATTCTAATATAAAAACCCAGTTTTTATTTATATTTCTTAGAAATACTTTCTACTATTTATTTATTCAAGAAGGATATTAAAAGATCTTTATTATAATTATTGATATTATTATTTTATTTATAACTATAAAATATAATTATATATTTTTTAAATCTGCTTATTATCTTAACCTATTATTTCTGTAATATTATTAATATAATTTACAGTTAATGTTAAAAAGTCATATATATGATATTTTAAATAATATAAATAACTCTATAAAAATTAGATAGAAAAAAATAAAATCTACTTTTTTAAATATTAAATATAATTTTTTAAATTACTGAATATAATTAAAGAATATTTATAGTTATAAAATATTCTCTGAAATAGATTTTTAGAATATTTATTATAAAAGATTTAATTATTCTAATTTTTAGACTTTTACTTTAATTAATTTAAATTATTAAATATTTAAATAAAATCCAGTTAATCAACTTCAATTTTTATTAAGAGTAAAAAAATTTTAAATCTTAAATAAGAACTTAAAGATTATACTATATTTTTAATATTATTTTAAAATAATATATTATTAACTAAAACAAGATTAAAGTATAAAAAAACTTTTTGTAATAATATTATATTAATATCTAAGCTTAAATTATTTAAAGTAGATTCTTTTTTATTCTTCTGAATTCTAATAGCTTTTATTAAAAATAATTTTAATTATAATAAATTAATAAATTAATAAAATATATTCAAAACTAGATTTTAATTTATTTACATCTTTACTTAGTTTAGAATTTTTTAATTAAGAAAAGTTTAAAGTTTATTATTAAAATTAGTAGTTAAATAAATCTTCTTTATTAAATTGTTTTCTATAATAATACTTATTATTAATTAATATTAAATTCTACAGTATAATCTTAATAAAGTTTAAAAATTAGATAAATATTTTTAATATATATAAAAGAATCTTTATATATTTTTATTTCAAGTTATATTATAAAGATATATTTTTTAGAATATAAATAAATAGCTTTCTAATCTTTTAATCTTGATTATTTATTTTGACTATAATAGATATATTAGTAAAAGATAATTAAAAAAACATTGACTTTATAAGAAACTCTTTAGAAAATGAGATCTATACATTTCAAAACTTATATTGAAAAGAATATATAAATTAACTAAAAAATTATATCTTTATTTAGATTTTATAATATAAACAATACAAAAGATTAGAATTTAAGATTTTTTTATTATAATTATTTATAATTAAAAGAAATAGTTATAATATAGCAAAATCTTTAGTTTTTTTTTAATATAGAAATTTAGTTTTAGTCTGTGTTACTTATAAAATTAATATTTTTTATTAAATATCTTAGAATTATAACACAGACATTTATTATTTTTATTAAGCTAAATTTATTTAAAATTAGATTTTTTAATATTAAACAAAAATAGTTTATTATATTTATTTTATTAAGTTTTATAATAACTATTTTTCTTATATTTATAAAAATAAAATACTTTACTTTATATATAATTTAATAATATTCTTAGACTTATTTCTAAACTTCTATATAATATAGAATATTTATAATATAATTAATTTATTTAATATTAATATCAAGAATTTAATTATATTATTATTATAATATTATTATCTGAATTAAAATATTTTTCCTAATAATAATTTTTATATATTATATAATTATAATTTATATAGATTAATATTATTTATATTTATCTTTTAAGTCTTATTTTGATTTATATAAAAAGATAATTTAATTTTTTAAATAAAGATTTCTAAATTAAAAAGACCTATTATCTAGTAATAGTTCTAGGCTTGTCAAAATACCGAGCCCGAGCGGGTTAGAAGAGGTTGATAAGCCGGCTCGCCTGAGTCTAGAACTTGTTAAAATCAGGTTCTGCCTGTCTGCAAGTTTTATAAGTAAAATATAGCTTATTTAATAAATTTCTTTAAGATATAGCTTAATAAAACTTTTTTTAATTTTAATTAAATTAGACTAAATTACAGCTTAACAGCTTAATAAAATCTTTATATAAATAATTTAATATAAATAAAATAATAGATTTCTTTTTATATTTTATTAATATTATTTTATTATAATATATATATATAAATATAACTATATATTCAAGATAATAAATAGATAATTTATTATATTATTATAAAACAATTATTCAGAATTATAGATAATAGAATTTTAGTTAAATATTATATTATATATTAAATAATTATAATATATATATATATATCTATTTACTATAAAGGTTTATTATAAACTTATTATAAACTGTAATAAATTTCTAACATTTATTCAGAGTTAGATCTAAATAAAAAAGAAATTATATAATATATTTAAATCAACTTCTATACTAAGTATAGATAATCTTTTATATTATATTATATATAAATAATCTTTTTTATAAATTATATAATATATAGATTAATCCTTAATATAATAATATTTATATATTATAAATAATAATCTTTTATAAAATCTATTTAGAGTTAGATTTAAATAAAGAAAATCTTTATATTATATGTAAATAAATTTCTGCTGAATATAAATAAATCTCTACTAAATATAAATTAAATTAATATAAAAATTAATTTTATTTAATTTTTCAAGATTATTATATTTCTCTAAACATATCTAATATTTTTTTTAATTATTTAATATTTTTTATTTTAAATATATTCTCTGTTTCTAGAGATTAACTTATTAAAACTCTTTATTTTTTTATATTATATTAGTTAAATCTCTCTCTATTTTTTTTATTAGATTTCTTAAACAAATTCTATCTCTCTAGATAGAAGAATCTAATTTTTTAATTTTAATTAGATTTAATCTTTTCAATTTTAAGTAGATTATATCTACTTCTCTATTATAATATCTTAGAAAAAAAAAACTAAGACTATATTAATTATTATTATTAAGAATATTATAAAGTTAATTATAATTCTAGATAATAATATTTAAAATAAACTAGTTATTATTTATCTAAATATAATAATTATAAGTATTTAAGATCTAAATCCTAACTTGTTCAATAATTATAATTAAAAAATTAATTATAATTATATTATTAAGCTATAAAGTTTAATAATATCTATTATTATATAATTAAATTATAAGATATAAATTAATATAATTTTAATAAAAAAAACTACAAAAAACTATTTATTTATATTATAAAATAAATTTAAGAAAAAAATATATTTTATTCTTAATCTCTTATTTAAATTAATATTATATTAAAAATTCTAATAAAACTAATAAAAATAAGTAGATTTAATATATATAGCTATATATTAAATTAAAAAAAATTAATATAACTATTCTAATATAGTCAGATATAGTAAATTATTTTTATTTAAATATTAAATAATATTATAAGAGAGTTTTAAAGTTATTACTTTATAAATAAAATAAAAAAACAGTTAAGAAAGTAAGAATAAATATTTTAGATTTATAATAAAAATCTTTAAAAATTAAGATAAAAAGAAAACTATCTAAAGTTAGTTTTTTATTTATATTAATAATCTTAGAATTATTACTAAATAATAGATTTTTTTAATTTATAAAATCTTATTTAAAAAATATATACTACTTTTTATATAAATTAGAATAAGATTTAAAATTTAGATACAGATAATATTAACTTATATAAAATAATATTTATATAATATATAAAAAGTTCTAATCAGAAATGTATTCTGATTAAAATAATAATATTATAATAATAATTTAATTAAATTCTTAATATTAATATTAAATAAATTAATTAATCTATAAATATTTTATATTATATAGGATTCCAGAATAAATTCTGAAAATATTATTAAATAATATATAAAATAAAATATTTGACTTTTATAATTATAAATAAAATAATTATTATAAAACTTAATAAAATAAATATAATAAAATTCTTTTTTTAATATTAAAAAAATTAATTTTAAGTAGATTTTGCTTAATAAGATTAATAAATTTCTAAATTATAGTTTTAAAATATTGAATAAGATTATTAATTTAATAAACAGTAAAAACTAGAGCTAAATTTTTATATTAAAAAAATTAAAGAATTTATTATATTATAACTACTATTTTTTCTAATTATAAATAATTATAATAAAAGAAAACTTAAATTATAATCTTTTAAATTATTTATATTATAAAATCAAGAAATAGATATTTTTTTATTACTATAATTATAAATTTTCTTTCTTAATATAATATTTAAAATATATAAATCTTATTTTCTAAAGAATTTCTCATAGAGTAAATATTTATATATATTTAAATATGTTTTGAAATATTTTTTATTAATATATCTATTATAGAAGAAATAAAAAACTAATATTAAAAGAATTAAAGAGTTATTTATTTATAATTTAAAAAATATATCTTTATAATATAATTTAAAATAAACATTTTTGAAAAGAGTCATATATATTAAAGATATATAAGAATATATGTTAAGATAGTATGAAGAAAGTATATCTATTGCAAAGTCAAGATAATATCTATATTACTTAAAGTATTATTATTAGTTTTTTATCTAATTTATTTTATAAATAGATATATCTGCAAGAATTCTATAAATTATATATTATATTAATATAATTGTTTCGCGAGAAACTATTTCTGTAATATAAATATTTCTTATAATATATTATATTATAAGAATTATAAGAATTATTATTCTTATAATTATTTTTCTCTCTAGAATCTTAATTTTTAAGATTATTATTTATAAAAAATTAAATATTATTAAAATCTCTACTATAAAATCTTCTTTATAAGAAAATTAATTTAAAAAAAATAATTCTTTTTTTATAATATTTATTTTATATAAGCTTGCTGTAGCTATTTTATATAGCTATATTTATATTATTATTTATTATATTTTAGATCTCTATAATTATAACTAAATAATAAATATTATAAATAATAAATATAATAAATATTTCTATAGTTATAATTAAATAATAAATATAATATAATATTTTAATTTAGATATAAATTAAGACTTAAGACTTAGAGCTCAGACCTTTAAAAAAAATAATTTTAAAAAATTTTTCTTTTTTTTTTCTTTTTTTTTTAATTTCTTTTAATTTTTTAATTTTTTTTAATCTCTGTGATCTCTCTTCTTAATTATTATTATTATTATAAATAAGTACTTATTTAAAAAATTCTTATAGTTATTTATATTTTTATAATTATTTTATACTTTTATAACTATTTCATACTCTTATAGTTCTTTTATATTTTTATAATTATTTTATATTCTCGCGGTTATTTTCTATTTTTATAATTATTTTATATTTTTATAATCTTTTTATATTTTTATAATTATTTTATTTTTACAGGTCTAAAGTATCTATATTAGATTATAAAATATAATATTTTATAATCTTATATTAGCCGGCAGATACTTATTATTTTATAAATTTAAAATATATATAATCTAATCTAAAAATTATAATTAATTATCTTAATATTCTTTTTTATTTTATATATTTATTATTCTCTTTTTCTGCAAAAAAAGTACTATTTTTATTATTAGATTTTTATTTTTATTTTTTATTTTTATTTTATTTTTTCTTTTTATAAATATTTATAATAAGTAATTTCTTAAAAAGATTTATTTTATATTTTATAATTAATATAAAACTGGATTAATCTGTTTCTATAATTATTATTACTATTATTATTATTATTATTATTATTATTATTACTACTACTACTATCTCTGCCGCCACTGTCTTTATTATTATTATTATTATTACTAATATTATTACTATTTCTGCTGTAGTTTCTTTTTTTTTTAAAAAATAAATATCTATTCTCTTTGCGGAGTATAAGAAGCTAATTTATATATAACTTATTATTTTATTAATTAAAATTCTTAGAATAGTTTAATTCTCTATAATCTTATTTTTTTATATCTCTCTTATAATCTATTATTATAATAATATTATTATTCTTAATAATATTCTTATTATTTCTGTGATTTATAGATTCTAGATAAATAAATTATCTTTTTTTTTAAAAAATATATTTAGATCTATTTAAGATTAATTTATTTTATAGAATATTAAGATTATAAACTAAATTTTAGCTTAATTTATAAATTTATTTATAATAAATTAATTTATTAATATCTTTATAATTATATTAATAATTTTATTAGATTTCTTTTCTGAATAGAATTATAATCTTTATTTAATTAAAGAATATATTAAATTATATAATTGATAATAAAATTTATTCTTTTTATTAAGTTTAATAATTATTATTAATTAAAGATCCAGACTCAGCTTTATAAGATTTTTTTTATAATTAAAATTAATCAGCTCTTTTTTTTAATTAAATATATAATATATATTATAACTTTTTAAGCTTAAGAATATTTATAATATATTATATTAATAATAATTATAAATAAAAATATAATAACTATATTTAAATTAGATATAGGATTTATATTTTATAAATTAAATAATTAATCTATTTATTTTTATTTCTTTAAATATTTATTGTATCTTATATTTTAAATTATAGTTAGATAAAAATTCTTATAAATAATTTTTTTATTATTTTATTTTTTTTTTTTTTATTTTTTAAATAAAGACTATATTTATAGATAAATATTTTATAAAATTATAAATAATATAGATTTTTAGTTAATATTTAGATATTATTTTTATTAAAATAACTTTTTATTTAATTAATATTTTTAAAAATCTATTTTAATTTTATAAGATTAATAAGATCTTTGAATAATATTTATAATTATTTTTATCTATAAAAAATACTTTTAAAAATTTATTTTATCTATTTTATAATACTTATAAAGTAATAATATATAAAGTATTTTATATTTTTATAATTTTATAAATAATTTTAGTTTATAAGCTTATAAGTTTATCTATTTAATAATATAATATAATTCTTTATTTTATAAATCTAGCTTCTTATTAGTCTATTTCTATAAAAAATACTTTATAAATAATTAAATTATTTTTTTAATATAAAGCTTTTTATTTATTTTTTATAATTATAAAATTATTTCTATTTTTTATAAATAAAAATTAGATTCTTCTTTATTTTAATATAAATTTTATAAATATATTTAATTTATTTAGAAAGTTTAATCTCTATTTTTTTTATAAGAGTTTATTTTAATTATTTACAGATATTTTTATATAATAATATAAAAAAATAATTTTTTTATAAAGACTTGCAAGATATTATTATATATAAATTTTATAATAAATAATAAATCTATTTAATTATTTTATTTAATATTAATATAGTTTCGCAAGTACTGCTTAAAGATATTATTTAAATTTTTAATTTAATTATTAATTTATAAATAATAAGCTATACTTAAGTTTTTTTATTATAAATATATAAATAAAGTTAGATCAGAAATTCTTTATAAAAATATTATTATAATTTATACTAATCTTTGCGGGTATATTATATAAATAAAAAATCTTTTTAATAAAGATTTTTATAAGATTTGATTTATTAAGATATTTTTATAAAAAAAATAAAATAAATTATTTTATTATATTAATTTATTATTATCAGAATATTATCAAAGATTTTTTATAAGCTTTTACTAATATTAATACTTATAAATGAATTAGTAATAAAATCTATTATTATTTTTTTTTTAAACTTTATAAATATAAATAAAGATTCTAATAATTTTTATTATTTCTTATAAATTATTTTATTATTTTAATATACTCTGCAGACTTAATAATATTTATTTATAAAATTATTTATTTCTTATTATTAAAATTATTATAATATTAATATTAATATTTTCTTATTTATAAAATAACTTATAATAAAATTATTGTATAATTTTATAAATATTTAAAACTTAATAATATATTTATTTAAAATATATAATTATTTTATTCTTTATAAAAAATGTTATTTATTTATTTTTTATAGCTTAAAGTCTTTAAAATCTTTTAGTTTTTTATAAAATCTTTATATTTATTAATTCTTTATTAATATCACAGATACTATAACTAATAATTTTATAAAAAAAATTGTATAATATAATTTCTTTATAATAATAATATTATATATTATTTTTCTTTTTATATTTTTTTATATATTTAAAATATATTCGCAAGTAAGAATCTATCTAAGACTTATAAATAAAGCCTTTATCTTTATACTTTCTAATTTTTATAACTTAAATAAATTAGATAATTATTATAAAACTAGTTTATCTAATTTCTTATAATTCTTAGCTATTATTTTTTTTATAATTTAAATATTATAAAAATATATCTGGAGAATTCTATATATCTAATTAATATATAAAATAAAATTAAAATATTATAAAATATTATATTTATTATATTTATCTTTATAATAGTTTTAAGCTTATTATAAAATATTTAAGACTCTTATAATTAATAAATATCTTAATTATAAGATTTATTTTTTCTAGCTAGTAATATTATTCTTTAAATAATTTTATTATTATAAATAATTTTTAATTATAAATTCTATAATTTCTTTTTATTATAATTATTTTTATAAATAAAATATAATTAGAATCTACTAACTATCTGTGTTTCTTTATAATAATATATTATTAATTATAAAATTAAATATATTTATTTTAATATATATTTATTTATTTTTTAAATAAATAATTATAATATTTTTTATAAATATTATTTTTAACTACTTAAAGTTTTTCTAAATATTAATTATAAAAAACTTTATATCAGATTTTCTTTTCTTCTTTTTATAGAATTTTTTAATAAGATTTATAAATAAGATTATTATTTATAAATATTTTTAAATAAATTATAAATATTAATTTATAAACTTTATAAATTATAATATATTTTTTATATTTTATAACTCTAATTACTTATAAATTATTATAATTTATTCTCATTTAATTTATATATCTTTATAGTTAATAATAAATTTAAGAAAATTAATTTTTTTTTACAATCTATTATAATTTTTATTCTATAATAGATTTTATAAAAATTAAATTATATAAATTATAATACTTCTGTGAGCTGATTACTATAGCTATTAATTTATAATAATAAATATATATTTTTAATAATTTATTTATTTAATTTATAATAATTAATATATACTTATAAGCTCCTACTTTCTTTTAATAAAAAAAACTAATTTTTTAATAAATAATTTTAAATATTAGATTTATTTATATATAAGATATTTTTATAAATATTCTTAGAATATTTTTTACTCTATAAATAATATTTTATAAATTAATTTTATTTTTAATTTATAATTTTCTTTTAGATTAATCTTTAGATTAATCTTTAGATTAATATTTAATTATAAAAATAAATAGTCTATTATTTTATTTTTTCTAAATATTATCTTAAATTTATACAGCTACTCTAAAAATATTTTTAGATTTATTTTTTTATAAATATATTTAATTATTATAATTTATAATTATTTAATCTTTAATTTTTTTATAAGAAACTCTGTCGCAGTAATATATTATATTTTAATTTATTATCTTTTATAAAATTTTAAATAATATTAATTAAACTTTATAATAGAGATCTTTGTTTAGATTTATAATATATTTAATATAATTTTTTTTATATTAGATATTATAATAATAATTTCTTTATAAATTTTATAACTATTTTCTATATTTATAAAATCTATTTTAAATATTATAATTTTTTTTAATTAAATATTATTATTATTTAATAATCTTATAAAATCTTTATAAATATTATTAATTATTCTGTAAGTTTTATTAATATAATAAATATTAGATTTATTTTTATTTTTATATTAATTAAGATATTAACTTTTTTAAATAGATTAATCTTATTCTGTATAAGTAATTATACTTATAATTTCAAAATAAAATATATAATAAGAAATATATTTATTAATTTCTTATAATTTACTTAAATTATAAATTATTTTTTAAAATATTTATTTTTATATTAATAATAATTCTTTACTATATAATCTTATTTTTTATAATTAAAATATTTTATTATTCTCGCGGGCGCTGATATAAAATCTTATAAAATAAATATTTTTAATATATTTAATTATAAAATATCTCGTTATAAAAATTTTTTATAATAATTCTAATTATTAGATTATTTTATCTAATTTAGAAATAATAATAATTTGTTTTCTTATAAATAATTAGTCTTTTTATTTTATTAATTAATACTTAATCTTAATTTTATAAGTAGTCTAATTAAATCTTATTTAATAACAAAAAAATCTGATTATTTATAGATTTATTATTTTATATTTTATAGAAATAATTTCAAAAATAAATATAATTATATAATATTTAGTTTTTATATTTTATAATTTTATTCAATTTTTATTTTTTTTTAATATTATAAATATATAAAAAAAGTTTTTTTTTTTATAAAAAATTACTTTTAATATTTATAATTATATTTTTTATTTATAATTCTTTAAATTATCTAGCTATATTTTAATAAAGTAATAAAATTTATTTAATTATTTTTTAAAAAAAGGTTTATAATTTTTTTTATAAATTATTAAATATATAATTTAAATAGATTATTATAATTTATATTTATTAATTTTTATTTTAACTATTAATCTTTATAATAAGTTTTTACTGAGTAATAAATAATTAAAAAACAGTATAATTATAAATATTATAATATTTATTATTTTATAATAAATATATATATATATTAATTTTTTTTAATTTTATAAATAGAATATTAGAATTACTCAGAGTTTTATAAGTTTTTTTATTATTTATAAAAATTTTAAGTCTCTGCTTTAATTTTATAATTTATTAAAATATATTTAATTATTTATAAAGATTTTTAGAAGCTAGTAAAATTATATTTATTTTAATTATCTTTTTTATAATATTTTTATAATTAATTTTTAGAGAATCAAAAAAATCCTTATAAATATAATATCTAATATTTTATATAAATATAGTTTTAATAGATTATCTTCCAGATTTTAAATAATAAGATTATAAAAATATATATTAAAATAATATAAAAAAATATATTTATTATAAAATTAAGATAATATCTATATTATTTAAAATATTATTACTAATTTTTTATCTATCTTTTTTTATAAATAGATATATCTATAAGAATTCTATAAATTATATATTATACTAGTATAATTACTTTATAAGAGACTGCCTCTGCAGTGTGAGCATTTCTTGCAATATATTATATCACAAGGATTATAAGGATTATGATCCTTGCAAGATATTTATCTAATTTTAAGAATCTGTTAATATTCTCTTTTATAGCTTAATATTAATAAAAAATAAAAAATAATAATTCTTATGAAAAAAAATTTAGTAAAGTAAATTAAATTAGTTACTAATTTTATTAATAAATCTTAAATTTAAATTATAACTAACTCTTAATGAAAAGATACTAAAATAAATAAAGATATAAATAAATTAAAATCTAATTTTGAATAAACATTATTAATTTATTAATATATTATAGCTAAAAATATTTTTTATAAAATTTATTATAATTCAGAAAAATTTAGAGTAGATAATCTATTTTAAATAAATTAAGCTTAAATATTAATATAATATTATTAGAAAAATTCTTATCTATATTAATTCTGTTCTAGCTAATAAAATATTACTCAAAAAAATATTAAAAATATAATATAATTTCTCAGTATTTATTTAAAATTAAAAATTTATTAATTCTTAATAAAGAAAAGAATTAATTAATTAAAGTTTATCTAAATACTTAATAATTTAAATTAATTAAAGCAAAGATCTAATAAGCAGAGAGATTAAATCTTTGATTATAAACATTATAAAAAGAATTTTTAAAGAGTTTTTTATAATTATAAACATTCTTTAATTATATTTAATAATTAAAAAAATTAAGTTTAATATTTTAAAAATAAGATTTTAATATCTTCTGTTTAATTTCTATAAACTTTCTCATTTTATTTATAATATAATATAATATATATAAAATTCTTAAAAGTTAATTTTAGATTATATTAATAATATTATAGAAAAATAAAATAAAATACTAAACAAACTTAAGAAATATATAATTATACTTCTTAATTATAAATAAAATATTAATATTATTAATTATAATAAAATCCTCTTAATAATTTTATTAAATAAATAAATAATAAAAAATACTTTTAGAAAATATAAATAATATTTAGATTTTATAATAATCTCTTTTATATGGATTTATAGATTATAAGAAAAGCTTTAAAAATTATTATTTAGCTTAGAAAATAATATAAGCTATAGAGTATAGACTAGTAAGAAATTATTATTTAAAAAATATAAAATAAAAAATATATTTTTAAGTTTTAATAAAAATCAGATTTAAATAAAAAATTAGATTTAAATAAAAATAAAATAGAGTTATTAATATCAAGTCCGGCTATATATAAGAAATGAAATAAGATAAAAGATAAAAGTCTATCAAGAAATAAAGGAATATAAAAAAAAAGATAATTAGAAATATAAGATCTAATTTTAATTAAAAGAAATCTAATATTAATAAGAAAGAAATCTAATATTAATAAAAAGAAGAATCGGATATTAATAAAAAGAAATCTGATTTTTATTAGAAAGAAAATCTGGCTTCTGCTTTAATAAAACAAAGTCTAATTTTAATTAAAAAAAATAAATAATAAAAAATAAGACTTTATTTTACAAATATCTTTTGTATAATTCAGAAAATAAGCTAGTATTATAAAGTTTTTTATAGTTAAGTTTTAATAATTTTTTTTGATATATATAAATTTATATTATCATAATATTATTTTAATTAATTGATAAGATTCTTTTTTAAAAATATAATTTATTATTTAATATATCTCTTGAAAATTTATTAGCCTTATTAATTCTTTTCTTTTTAAGTTTATTAAATTAATCTTATTAGATATAATCTAATTCTAAATTATAGACTATATTTAATAAGAAATATAATAAAAAAGTACTTTTTAATAAAGTATATATATAAATCTTTTTATTATAATAATATAATATAAAAGCAGCAAGAATAATAATATTTATAAATATAAAATATAAATATATCTAGAAATTAACTATTTAATATATATATATATATATAAATTTTAGAAAATTATTTTATTATATAATAATATATTTAAGATTTATTATATTTATTATAAGTAAAAATATTATATTTACTTTTTTAGAATTTCTATAATTTTTTAATATAATATTATTTATAGAGCATATTATATATTAATAAAAAGTTTAGAAAAATAACTATTTAATTATTTTTTATTAATTAATTAAAGATATATTATAATTTTAACTTAAATTAATTTTTAAAAAACTAATATTCTTTTTATATCTAGATTTAGATTTCTGTTTATATATTAAAAAACTTTATTAATTAAATTATAAAGTTTATTCTTGCTATATAATTATTATTTAATATTATTAATTATTTGTAATTTTAGTAATTATTATAATTAACTACTGATTTAGATTAGCTAATTAATCTTAGACTATTATATAATTTATAATTAATCAATAAATAAGACTTATACTAAACAGCTAAAGATACTTAATAATATTTTATATAATATTAAAATCTTAATTACTTTTAATAATTAAATTAATTTATAGTAAAGACTCTTTATATAATTTATTAATTATTTTATTAATATTAATTAATAGTATAAGAAAATTCTTCTTAAATTCAAGTTTTTAAAAAAGAATTATATAGATAATTAAATAATAAAATTAATTATTAAAATTCTTATTTTTTTTAATTTTAAGAATTAGATTTTTATAATTATAACAGATATTACTATTAATAATAATTTAATAAGAAAATCTATTTAAAATTAATTATATATTTAATTTAAAAATTATAATTTAAATAAGTAGATTCTTAATCCAGCTCTTACTAAACTAATTTAATTATAAATTTTTATTTTTTATTTTATTTATTATCTATAACTTACTTTGGGAAACTTCTTGTTTATCTTAAAATTAAAATAATAAATAATTAAATTAAAAGAATATAAAAGAAAATAATTTATTAAAATATATAATAAATGTTTTCTGAATAATTAAAAAAATATATATTTTATTTAAAATTAAAATTATATTAATAAATTCTTTTTATATAAATCTATAAAATTATAAAATTTATTAATACTAATCTTTTTTATAAAATATATTTTATAAAATATAAGATTAATATTCAAGATCTTGATTTTTTCCAATATTATTAAAAAAGACTAGATAATCTCAGAAAAATATAATAAACTTAAAAGGTTAAATAAAATTAAATTTTTATATTGATTTAATTTATATTTAATAGAAACTTATTTATATTCAATAGAAGCTTATTTATATATAATATAAAAAAGCTTTTTTATTTAAATCTAACTCTAAGTGAATTTTATAAAAAGAATATATATAATATATAAATATTTATTTATATATATTATATTATTTTTCTTTTATTTGGATCTAATTCTATATAAATTTTAAGATTTTATTATAATTTATTGTAAGAACAGTAATCCCTATAATACATACAAGACATATTCTTATAGAGAATATATTTATTTATTTTTTAATTCTCTAATTACAGATAGTATATATATATGTTATAGAAATTCTTTTAACATATAATCTCTATAAGCTCTTGTGAATATATCTTTTTATAAAGATGAATCTAGCTAGTAAATTACTAATAATAGTTAAAATAATATTATATCTATTTAAATTTTATAATAAATATATCTTTCTTATATTATTTTATATAATTAATTTTTATAATTTTATTACTTTAATTTTATAAAATAATCTATTAAATTATATTCATATAGAATATCCGATTTTATATCTATAAGAATATCCTTTATTATTGAAAGCTTTATAAAAGAATATATACTTCTAAATAAGTTATAAAATTAAATAAAAGTCTAGAAATCTTTATAAAAATTAAGATAATTTATAAATCTTTGAGTAATTCAGATATTTTATTTATATAATTAAAGAAAACTAGTATGTGTATATATATATTATAAAAAAGTAAATATTATATTACTTGTAATCATATTATTTATTAATTATTTATTATTTAGTAAGAATTAATCACAGAAATTAATAACTATAATAAAAAATAATAAATTTAAATTATAATTATTTATCTACATTATATACTTAGTGATTTATAAAAAGAAAAAATTATAAATTTGTATTAAGAAAATAATTAAGCAGAATTTTATAAATTTCTTAAAATATAATTAAATAATCTGAATAATTATAGATAAAAAATATAATTATAAGTTTTTAAAATATATTCTTCAAAAGATAAAAAAAACTTTATATATTTATAATATTAAAAAAGAACATAGATAAAACTAGACTCTGAAATACAGAAATTAAGTATTATAAAAAACATTTTTTTTAAATTATTTTTATAGTGTAAAAAGAAAACATTTTAAAAAATTAGATTTTTTAACTATTAAGTAACATTTTATTATACTACTTATAAGATTAAGAATAAATATTAATTAATAAAATAAAAAAATAAATTATTTATAAAATTAATAATTATAAAAAAATATTTTATAGTTAAAACTATTAAAGAAATCTAATTCACAGAAATTATTCTTAATATCTATAAGAATAATAATATACTTTAAATATAGAAATTAAATTATTAAGTTAATAATTATTTTTTTTGAAATAAGAAAAATTCCGTAGAATACCTTATAGCTTAACTAGATTATAAAAAACTAATCAATGTATTATTTATTACATATTTTATTATAAAATTATAAAAAACATTACTTATAGAAAAAAACATTAATATATTTAAAAAAATAAAAGTTATAATTAATATAAATCTAACATTTATAATATTTATTAAAAGTATAGAATAACTGATATTCTTTATAAAAAGCTTTATAAGAATATTAATTGATAATAGTATTCATTTAAAAAATAATAGCATTTAAACTAAATTTTATAATAAGATTATTATTATAATATCTAATATAAATGATATTAATTAAACTATATTAGATTATTCTAGACACACTTCTTATAAACAAAATAAGAATTAAATAATTATAAATAATAATATTTTAATCTATTTAAAAAAATTAAAAAGTACTTCTGAAATAATTTTGAGATTTTAAAAAAATATTTATAAAAATAAGAGAACTAGTTTTTTATTTTTATAAGAGACATTAATTCAACAATTAATTTTAAAGATAATCATAAACTCAAAAGAAATCTGATTTATAAAATATCTTTCATAAAATAACAAATACTCTAAGAATATTTATAAGAATATCTTATATAAAAACAGATTTAATATTGAAAATTATTTATTAAAATATTGGTTCTCTTTATAAAAACAGAATAGACATTTATAAGTATATATTAATTATTATAAATTAAATAAATAAAATATTAAGAATAAATATTTATATTTGTAGATTAATATATATTTTAATTAACTTATAGAAATATTTAAATTTATTTAATATATCTTTTATAAAATTTAATATAAACTAAAATTACAAAATATTATAAATAAAGAATAATCTTTTAAATCAAATATAATTTATTTAAATATTTAATTATATTCTTTTAGATTAATTAATAAATCTATAAGATTTTAAGAATTTATAAACTTCTTATTTATAAAGTATTTAAATTAAATTATAATTATTTATCTTGATAATATTGTAATATATTTAAGAAATCTAAAAGTTTATTAGAAACAGATCTATAAAATATTATAAATTTTATTAAAGTTTAATCTATATATAAAAGTAAATAAGTATTATTTTATATATTCTGAGATTAATATTGTATCATTTATTATTAATTATAAAAATATTAAAATTAAATTAAAGTAGATTATAAAAAATCAAGAATATATTATAATTTATAAAGTTTTTAAACTAGTATTATTAATATATTAAAAATTATTTATAAATAATAATCTTATCTGTAAATCTCATCTAAAGAGTTTATAAAAAGAATTTATTTAATATAGATTTTTTAATAGCTAAACTCTATAAAAGCTTTAAATAATTAAAAATAATATCTATAAGAAATATTATTATAATCTACTTTGAAAAGAGACAAATAAATATGTATTCAAATAGATATACTAGACTTCATAATTAATGCATCTTTTTTTTTTTTATTTTTAGAAAATAGTTCATAGCAAAGTAAAATTATAAAATTAAAAATTAAAAACTGCTTATAATAATAAAACGATTAAAGAATAATATTACTGGCTACAGAATACAGATATTATAATAAAAATATTTATTAATTATAAAAATCTAAAATACTTTATAATCAATCCAGAGCTCTTATAAAAATAGATCTAATAAACATAATATTTTATAATATTTTAATTCTAGCTTATATATTAACTACATATATAAAATCCCGCTAATATATTATTATAATATTCAGATTATGAAAAAGAATAATTATAAAAAAATATAACAAACTAGATAAATTAATTTTATAATAATTATTAAATTTATTAAGATTATAAAATTAAATAAAACCAGAATCTGATCTTGACATTATAAGAATTAGCTAAATTCTTATATAAGAAAATATTGTAAATAAATAAAATATCATAAAAAAAGAATAGTAGATAATGTTATAATTATAATATCTAAAATCTTAAAAAAGGATTTATAGAGATAGAAAATTTATACAAAATTAAATAATTTTATAAGATTTAAATTAAGAAATAAAGAGAAAATAGAGAAACCCTTATAATAAAAAAATTAAAAAGATTGTTTATAAATCGCAGAATAGTTTTATATATTAAATAAATATATTTTTATCTTTTAAATATGTATAAAGCTATATTATAATCTCTTGACAGAATATTTCATAAATAAAAAATATTAATACTAATATTATAAAAATTCTGATAATTAAAATGAAATAGTTTTATAAATAAATTCTACTAAACTTATAGAATATATTTAAAAATGAGTAATTTATACAAACCAATAAGGATTACTAGAATCTCTATTAATATTTAAAAAAGATTAAGAAAAATAAATATAAATTTATTACTAATTTATTAATAAATACTAGTACTATATGTTAGGGGCGGAGCCCATAAGCTATAGAGAACCGAGCCTCTATATGTAAGAAGAAATAACTGATATTTAAAAGAGAATTCTCAGAAATCTAATAGTTTTATATATATATATAATTTAATAGAAGTTGATTTAATAAGATAGATTAATCAAATTAGATAATTTTAAAATATATCTTATAATATTATTTCTCTTTTAGAGATTTAATTAACAATCTCTAATTTATATATTTATTATAATATTATAATCTCTTTTATAATAATCTTATTATTAGTTTAATCTAAATATTATTTTTAATTAATTTTAATTTTATTCTTAGTTTATATTAATCTTAATCTTAGATATTAAGATAGAGTCTAGAAATATTAATTGTTTAATTTTATCTTTTTATTTTTATCTTTCTATTATATTTTCTTTGTCTGGCTTACTTAAGATTATTTTATTTTTAATAATAAAATAAAATTTAGAAAAGAATATAAATATTTAATTTTTTTTAAAAATTGTATTCTTTTTATTCTTCTTATTTTACTGACTTGAAGAATAATAATAATTAATATTATTTCTTCAATTAATAACATTTCTTAAATTAATAAAAATTTATTAATTATAAATTTATTAGCTTTTAGTACTGATTTTCTTCTTTTTTTCTTTATTCAGCTAGTCTCAGAAATAATAAAAAGAATTATTATTTCTTAGACTAGTAAGAATATAATAATTATAAATTTATTAATTCTTAATATTATTTTATTACTAGTTAAGATCTATTATAAAGTAAATCTTCCAGATTATCTATATATTATAAATAAAACAAAAGAGATTACTTGTTTTTTTTATTATTAATTAAAGTTTATTATTAAGTAATTTTCTTAAATCTTCTGCGGGCAGTAGATAAAAGAATTAAATATAATTTCTTAGTATTATTAATTATCTAAGCGAGTATTTATTAATAAAAAGAATAAATAGAAAGTATTTATTATTATTATTTTTTTTTAATTATTTAATATTAGTAAAAATTAATAAGAACTATTATATTTATTATATAAAATAAAATTTATATTATATTTAAGAAATATATTTTATTATAAAATTTTCTTTATAAATATGTAGACTATCTCTTTTCTTAGAAAATATATAATATTAAAGAAAAGATATGTATATTATTATTATTACTAAATATTTTTGATTTTTTAATTGTTAATCTTCAAAACTGCTTTATATATATAAATTAAGTCTTATAAATAATACGTAGATTTTTGTCTAATTAATATAATATTAAATAATTAATTAATTAAAATTAAATATATATAGAATTAATAATAATATTAAAATTTTATTATTTTTAACTAGATTCTAAATATTTATTAATCTGATTATTAGATTAATACTATGTCTCTGAGAATTAATTAAATATATTTTATATTATTTTCTTTTAATTCTTTCTATTTTTTATTATCTGTAAAATTTATAAAAGACTTTTATAAATTTTATTATAATAATTTTTATAATTCTTTCTATATTTTCTTTTTCTTTATATATAAAAATAGAAAAGGAAATAGTAATAATACTAGTTATAGACTTAAATAAATTAAATAGAATTATTTTTATAATTCTATTTAGAAATTCTTTTAATTATATATAATAAATATATTTTATAAAGCTTTAATTAATTTTTAAGTAATCTAGATATATTTAATTTATTTAATATAATAATATAGTCTTTATTTCTATTCTCTGTATTATTATTATATCTTACTTTAAATAATCTTAATTAGATATTTATTTTTCTTTTTAACCTGAATAATAAAACATTATTTATTATTTATTTATTATAAGAATACTCTATCTATTACTATTAATTTTAATAGATTTATATAAAATATATTATAGATCTTAGTAAAAATACTTTATTAAATAAAATAAACTTTTAATATTTTTATAATAAAATCTTTTATATTTTTTTAATTTAAATTTTTATTAGATTAATTAATAATAATATTCTTCAGACTTAATTAAGTTATATTATGTTTTTAATATCTAAATATAAATATTCTAAATTTATTAATTTATCTTTTAACTTTTTATTATATATATATATATATAAATACTTATATCTAGTTACTAATCTTTTTAATTATATAGATAATAGCTTTATCTATCTGTATAAGATTCATTAGAATATTATTATATAATATTAATAAATTTTTAATTAAATTAAATAGAAATAGATTATATCTATAACTAAGAAAGAAAAATAATATTTTTATAAAAATAAAAATTTATAAGTTAATAATTAGCTCTGTAAGAGAAAGAAACTAAGTCTAATTATATTAAATATATTATATATATATTTTTAGATAAATCTTAATTATATTATTAATTTGTTCAGTAAGTCTATTTATCTAAGATTAATAAATAATAAAAAAATTATATTTTAATTTTAATAAAACTATATAACTAGTATTATACTCGTTTTCTAAATTATTTATTATAATTTAAAATAATAGATTATAATATCTTATATTATTAAATATATTAATTTAAAATTATTTATATAATAATCTTAGTAATTATTTTTTTTATAATTATTAGATCTATTTCTTTGATTAAATAATTAATAATTATAAGAAGATTAATATATTCTTAATTTATAAATAATTTAGTAATAAAATTTATACGAATATTTTATTAGAGATATTTAGATATTAAAAGATACTTTAATAGACTATATTTCTATTTATATTAAATACTGAATTTATAATACATATTATAGTTCTATATAAATCTTTAAATACTTTATATTATATTAGATTAAAAATACTTATAATTAATTATTTTATAAATATATATCTATTCTAGATATTCTGTGAAAAATAATTATATATTTTTAGATTAATTTAATTTATAAGAACTTAGATTCTGATATTTATTTATTTTTTTCAAAAATTAGAACTTTCTGGCTATTAATAATATATTTAATAATAGAGATTTTTAATTTTAAGTTGAAGAGAAATTTTTATATATTCTAATAAGAAGTTATTCTAATTTTTTAATATATTTAATTTTTATTTTTAATTTATTTTTATTAATTTCTAATATCCACGGGAGCTAGTATTACTTTTAATAATTTAATTATAACAATTTCTTAATATCTTTTGAATTAGAATAATTAAAATATCTATAAAGTTATTTATTTAGTCTAATTATTTAAACTATTTTAATTCTATTAAGAGACTGTATCTGTTTAATTATTTTTAATATTTTATAATAAATAATAGAAAAATTAAATGTATTAAAAAAGGGACTTTATTTAATATATTATTTAAATAATTGATATAAAAAGTAGAAGTATTTTAGATTTTTATAATTAATAATTATCTTAAATTCTTTAATTAAATATAATTCTATATTTCAGGCTTTTATATATTAAATAACTACTAATAATTTCTTATTATAAATCTTATAATTATTTTTAACTAGAAATAGCTATTTAGAGAAATATATATATAAATATAGATTTTTATTCTTATTATATTAAGAAAAATATTCTTTTAAATTATAATTAAAGAAATCTGTTTCTAATACTATGTTTTAATTAAAATTAAAAGAAATAAGTATTAGTTTAATATAAAAGAATATTTTTAAATAATTAAAACTATTTTAATCTTTTTATATTTATTAAAACAAAAAATTCTTCTTAATAAATTAATCCAAAGACTTAAGTAGATCTAAGAAAATTAAAATAATTTAATAATAAAAATTAATAAATCTAATAAATTTAAATATTTCTTTAATAATAATTAGAAATTTTTATTTTTATATAATATAAATTTTCTTAAGATTTATATTTAGTTTTTATTTAGCTTTAATAATAAATTCTAGATGCTTAATCTTCTTCTACTTTAAATTTATATTTTTTAATATTTAAATATAGTTCTGTCTTTTATAGTTTAATTAAGATTTATTAAATATAATCTTAATATTATTACTAAGTTTCTGATAAAAAATAAGAATATTATCTAGATAAATTAAATAAAACTTATTTAAATAATTATATAAAATTTAATTAAAATATTTTTTAAAAAAACTTAGAATATTTACTAGATTAAATAAAGTAATAAATTATTTATATAATCTATATTATAAATGAAAAACTATTTTATACTTCTGATTTTCTTTAATATAAATCTTATAAAATATAATAAAGATATTTAGCTTAATAAATTATTTAATCTTTTTAAATCTGATTCAGTATTTTATAAATTATAGAAAAAAAAATTTTTAATAATTATATTTAAATCTTAATAATTAATATAGAATTAAAAATTATCATTTAATTTTTAAATAAAAAAAATAGACACCGCAGCCGAAAAGCTGCTGATATAAATAAATCTTTTTGAAATATAATAAGCTCTTTCTTTAATATATTATAAAGTAATTCTTAGAATAATTATAAAGTTTTATTATTTTTTTATTTTAATTTAATAATATTATTAATTTCTGAGTTATAAAGTAGGAAAAAAGCGTTAATATTTTTTAATTTAAAAAATCTAAGAAATTATTAATAATCTAAAAAAAGAATGTTTTTTAAATTTAGCTGTAATTTCTTATATAATATCCTTTTAATACTACGAAGTAATATAGTAAATATTTCTATATTTATTCTTAATTCTTTTTTAATCTAGATTCAGAATATAGTAATAAATATCTTGATCAGAAAGAATTATATTATTATTATTATTTTTAAGTTTAATTACAATTTTTAAAAATAAATATAATTTTAATTTAATTTATTTTTTTTTATTATATCTTTTAAATCAGAGCAGATCTAAGATAATATTATATTTAAATAAATAATTTATAATATATATATAAATATTAGACTTTGTATATATTCTAATATTTAATTATATAAGAATAATATAATTAAGTATTTTTTCTTACTAATTCTGATTATTAGAATAAATATAATAAGTATTAGCTTTAAATCTTATTTTTATATAAATCTCTAATTAATAATTCTATAGACTAAGTATTCTATATTTATTATTTTTTAAATATTAGCTATTTAACTTATAATAATTTTCAGAAATAAGAGTCTGATATTTATATATTATTTTTTAAAATTTGTTTAATTCAGACTAATTATTTTATTTAAATATCTCTATTTATAACTTTATATAGAGATTCTTTTTTTTAATAATTTTTATAATTATTCAAGATCTTCTTAGATTAATTCTCTCTTTCAATTACAAGCGCGGCTTATATAATTAGTTAAATAAAAAAATCTTAATTATAATTTTTTAATTAAATATTCTTATTTTCTATAATAAAAATAAATTGTTATTTTTTTTCTCCAAAGTTTCTATATAATTATTTACTTTATTAAAGAGAGATTTTATTTATATACTTTTTTATATTAAGCTGAGTCTTAATAATTCGCGGTTATGATAATGTATTTTTAATTTATAATACTAAATAAATTAATTATTATTATAAACTAATAATAATTTTATCTCTAAATTCCTTTTTATTATAATCCTTTTTATACTATAATTATATCACTGCAGTTAATTATAATATTCTTTATAATTTATAAAACTCTTTTATAAATCTATAGTTACTTATTAAAAAATATAGCTAAAAATATTCTTTACTATAATAATCTTTAGATTATTATTTTAGATAATATCTCTAGCTTATATAAATATAATATTAGAGCTTTCTAGAAAGTTTTTAAAATCTTAATTATTTTATTAATATAAATACAGTTTATTTAATATTTTTATATTTTGATTTTTATTCTTATAAATCTTATTTGATTTAATAGTAATATTAATATAAATAATTTTATTATCTAGATTTTAATATCAGAATAGAATTCTTCTTATTATATTATTTTTTAAATATATAAATATATAAATAATCTTAGTAATATTATTAGAATATATATTTATATTTATATTTATTATAAACTTAAAATATAAATATATCTTAAAACTGAAAAATACTTATTCATTATTTTATTAAAGATTTCTATTTCTAAATAAAAAGATCTTAATTATATAATTAAATATATATTTATAAAAATCTTAAATATCTTTTTTTAGAGTGGCTTAATCTGACTGTTATATCTTAATCTTAATCTGGCCATAACCTGATGATCAGATTAAGATATAAAAAATTTTTAATTATATAATTAAGATTAGATTAAGATATAATTATTACTATAACTATTTATATTTGCTGATTAAAAAGATTAGATATAATAGATAAATTAATAATTATAAATTAATTTATAATATATATATTCTTCTTATATAAATAATATACAAAGTATAATATATATTTAATTATAATATAAATATAATAATATTCTTTAGATATAATCTACTACTTAATCTATTTAATTAATTATTTTAAAATATATATTATACTCTGAAAAAGACTTTTATAAAATCTAATATAAAAAAAATAAAAAAAGATATAGAATATTTATTCTTTATATTATTTAGAATAGTAATTATAATAATATAAAAATTATAAAAACTGGATTTCTATCTTTATTTAAATATATATAATAATTAAAGACTCAGATAAAATTAATTTTTTTAATTTTAATAATAATTTATTCTCTGAATTATTTTTAAGATTATCTATATTCTTATTCTTATTAATATAAAAAATAATAATTATCTTATTCTTCTCTTATTTCTTAAATATAAAAATAATTAAATCTAGATTAAGATTATTAAGTATATTCTGATATTTCTTATTTATAATAAAATAATTAATATATATTTAAAGTATAATTATTTTAATTATATTAGAATTAAGACAGCTTCGGCAATAGTAATAAATATTTTAAAAATTATTAAAAAGATATTTAATATTAATATTATTAATTATAATTAAGAGAAAATCTTTAATTATTTAATAAAAAATAAAAAACTAATTATAATAAGATTTTTAATAAATAAAAATATTAGTATATTTTATAATATCTAAAATTATATTAGTTTAATTAAAGATATTTTAAGAAGCTATATATCTTTAATATTTAAATATATTTTAAGTTTTTTATATATCTTAATTATAAATAAAAGTCTCTAATATTTAGAGATATTATAAAAAATCTTATTCAGATTTAATAATAATCTAAAAATTATTAATAATATATTAATTACTGAATTTTAATTAAAATAAAAAAAGAATATTTTTTTAAAGATAATTTAATATTTATAATATTAGTTAATATTATTATTTAACTATATATTTTTCTTAAATCTTTTAAGCTTTAATATCAGATTCAGAATAGTTATAATTATATAAATATAGTTTTTTATCTAATAAATATAATAATAATACTTTTAAAGCTTCTAATATATATGATATAAACTTTTAAGAATCTTTTTTTTAGAGTATCTATTTTTTTTCTAGTTTATTAATTAAATAATTCAAATAATTAAAAGAATTATTTTAAATATTATAAATCTTATAAATAATAGGCCTACTATTCTTAGAGAGATAAAAAATAAAAAAAAATATATAAAAACTTAAGAAGATATTTTATTTATTTTTATTTAATTATAATAAAATAAAGATAATTAATATTATTATATTTATAATACTAAATAAAATTTTTAATTACTTAATAAAGAATAAATATTTAATAAATTATAAAATAAATTAAGTTCTAATAGATTTTATAATTAAGAAAAAAATAATAGACTAAGCTAGATTTAAGTTATTAAATAAATAAAAATTTTTTAAAATATTAAGAGCTTATATTTATAAATTATATAATTTTTTAAATTTATAATTAAGAATTAATATAATAAACTAGTTAATAGAAGATTTCTAAAAACTCTTTATAAAAAAAGATTTTATATTAATTTTTTATGAATAACTTCTAGAATATATCTTCTTAAGAATTCTTAAAATATTAAAAAAGATTTTAAGATTTTTATTATTATTTTTTTATATATATTTAATAATACTATTTAAAATCTTAATCTAAAATTTCTATAAAAGAATATTAATTATAAGCTAAATTATATAAATAAGATAGAGAATATAATACTAATTTTAAATAATTTTTAAAAAATTAGAATTAATTAGAGTATTATAAAGCTAAGTACTCTGACTAAATTAAGTTTAAAATTTAGCTAAGATTATATTAAATATTATATTATTATTATTAATATTATTAGTTATTATATCTAATAATTAATAAATAAGATTATATTTATATAAAACTAATAGAATAATTATAGCTAGATTTTTATTAATATAAGATTTAGATATTAATTAAAAATCTAGTAAAATCTTATAATAGTTTATATCTTTTATTAAAAAATATTTAATTAAATTAAAAAATATTTTTTAATCAGAACTAGTTCAGTAGTCTATTATAATTAATATTTATTTAATATTTAAAAATTTTAATAATAATTATATATATATCTTTTTAGATAGTTTTATAAAATATTCTTTAATTTATATTTAATTAGAAAAATTTAATTTTTAATAAAAAAATAAAATAGTAAGATTAATTATCTATTTAAATTAAATATATTTAATAGTTCAGAATAGTAGATAACAGATAATTATAAAATATAAAATTTAATTTTAAAAATTCTATTTATTATAAACTATAGAGATTTAAAAAAATAATAATTAAAAAAGATTTATTTTAAAAAAATAAATAAATGTTTATAATAATTCTTTATTTAGTATCTAATTAATTATTTATTTAAATATAATTAATAATAATTTTTTTTTATAATTCTTATAAAGATAATAGCTTATAGAACTAGTTTCTAAGTTTTTAATTTTTAAATATTATAAAATATAAAAATATATAATATAATAAATATAAAAGATTTTATCAAAAAATAATATATCTTTTTAAAAATTATTTTATATTATTAATAATTTTTTCTGATTAAAGTAAAATAGTAGTTTTTTAATTTATATATAATCTTTAGAAAAGATTATCTTTTATTATTAATTTTAAAGAATAAATTTTTTTTTTAAAAAACTAAATATAGAATAATTTTCTGATTTTTTATAATATATATAATCTTAAGATTTAAAAAAGAAGAAAAGATCTGACTTAAGAAGTTTATTTTAATTTAAATATTATTATAATTTATAAAAATTTAAAAAATAGAAAAAGAAAGCTTAATAATATTTTTTAAAAATAAATTAAATAATTATAATTAATTTATAATTCTAAAACTATTTTATAAATAATAAATATAAAAAAATAAAAGCAGAAAATTTTATAAAAATAGTTTATTTTATTTTAAAATATAATTTTATATAAATATATTTTATTATATTTTAATATATAGCTGAGATATCTATTATATTTTATTTATTTTAATAGATTTAATAAACAGAAATTTATATTTAAAATTTAAAATTATAAAATAGTTTCTTCTTTTATATAAAGCTGCTTAAAATATAATAAATTAAAATAAAAAATAAATATTTATAAAAAAGATTTATAAAAACTTTTTATAAAATTTTTTATAAAAGTTATAATATTATAATATAGATCTAATATATTTTATTTATTTATTTTATTTATTTAATTTATTTAATTTATTTAATTTATTTAATCTGCTTTATTTTAATAATTTAATTATTTATAATTTTCTTAATTATCTGCTAGTTTCTGATTTTATTAATAATTCTTTAAATTATATTTTATTTATAAATCTAAGAATAGTCTGACTCAGAAAAAATAATAAAATAAAAATAATATATTTATTTTTAATATTCTAATTAATAATTAATATATAATTTTTCTAATATTTTATAATATAATTAAAATATATAGCTAAAATAAAATAATAATTATATATTTTTATATATATTTTTTATTATAAGAATAATAATTTTATAAAAAGCTAAATTTTATTAATATAACTAGGATTTTCTTATTATTTTTAATAAATAATAATAAAAAAGATACTAATTTTTTTTTTAATTATATTTTTTTAATTTAAAAAGCTTTTTTTTATATATTTTTAAATAATAATAAAAATGGCTAGATTAATAATTATTTAATCTAGATATATTTTAATTATACTAGAGCTTAAAAAAATATAGTAAATAGATCTTAATATTAAGAATAATTAAGATAATTAACTATCTGATTTTTAGCTATATTATAATTAAATATAAAAACTTTCTTAATCTGACTATAATCTGGCGGTTAGATATAAAAATTCTAATTAATCTGATCTGATCTGGCTGTTAGCCACTCTATCTTTTTTATTAAAATAACAGATTTTTCTGTTATCTAAGTATTTATAATTTCTTATAATTTATTAATTTATTTAGAGTGGCTTAACCTGACTGTTATATCTTAACCTTAATCTGGTTATAATTTAATAATTAGATTAAAATATAAAAATTTTTTAACTATATAATTAAGATTAGATTAAGATATAATTATTACTTTAATTATTTATATCTGCTAATTAAAAAGATTAGATATAGTAAATAAATTAATAATTATAGATTAATTTATAATATATATATTCTTTTTATATAAATAATATATAAAATATAATATATATTTAATTATAGTATAATAATATTCTTTAGATATAGTTTACTACTTAATCTGCTTAATTAATTATTTTAAGAAATATATTATACTCTGAAAAAGACTTTTACAGAATCTAATATAAAAAAAATAAGAAAAAATATAGAATATTTATTTTTTATATTATTCAGAATAATAATTATAATAATATAAAAATTATAAAGACCAGGTCTTTATCTTTATTTAAATATATATAATAATTAAAAACTTAAATAAGATTAATTTTTTTAATTTTAATAAAAATTTATTCTCTAAATTATTTTTAAGATTATTTATATTCTTATTTTTATTAATATAGAAGATAGTAATTATTTTATTCCTTTTTTATTTTTTAAATATAAAAGAAATTAAATCTAGATTAAGATTATTAAATATATTCTAATATTTTTTATTTATAATAAAATAATTAATATATATTTAAAATGTAATTATTTTAATTATATTAGAATAAAGACAGCTCTGATAATAATAATAAATATCTTAAGAATTATTAAAAAGATATTTAATATTAATATTATTAATTATAATCAAGAGAAAATCACTAGCTATCTAATAAAAAAGAAAAAATTAATTATAATAAAATTTTTAATAAATAAAAATATTAATATATTCTGTAGTATCTAAAATTATATTAATTTAATTAAAAATATTTTAAAAAGCTATATATTTTTAATATCTAGATATATTTTAAATTCTTTATATATCTTAACTACAGATAAGAGTTTTTTAGAGTGGCTTAACCTGACTGTTATATCTTAATCTTAATCTGACTATAATCTAATAAGTAGATTAAGATATAAAAAACTTTTAATTATATAGTTAAGATTAGATTAAGATATAATTATTATTATAACTATTTATATCTGCTAATTAAAAAGATTAGATATAGTAAATAAATTAATAATTATAGATTAATTTATAATATATATATTCTTTTTATATAAATAATATATAAAGTATAATATATATTTAATTATAATATAAATATAAAAATATTTTTTATATATAATCTATTATTTAATTTATTTAATTAATTATCTTAAAAAATATACTATAATTTAGAAAAGACTTTTATAAAATCTAGTATAAAAAAATAAAAAGAAATATAAAATATTTATTTTTTATATTATTTAAGATAATAATTATAATAATATAAAATTATAAAAATCAGATTTCTATTTTTATTTAAGTATATATAATAATTAAAAACTTAAATAAAACTAGTTTTTTTAATTCTAATAATAATCTATTTTTTAAATTATTTTTAAGATTATTTATATTCTTATTTTTATTAATATAAAAAATAATAATTATTTTATTCTTTTCTTATTTCTTAAATATAAAAATAATTAAATCTAGATTAAGATTATTAAATATATTCTAATATTTTTTATTTATAATAAAATAATTAATATATATTTAAAATATAATTATTTTAATTATATTAAAATAGAGATAACTCTGATAATAATAATAAATATCTTAAAAATTATTAAAGAAATATTTAATATTAATATTATTAATTATAATTAAGAGAAAATCTTTAGATATTTAATAAAAAATAAAAAACTAATTATAATAAGATTTTTAATAAATAAAAATATTAATATATTCTATAATATCTAGAATTATATTAATTTAAGTACAAATATCTTAAGAAGCTATATATTTTTTATATCTAAATATATTTTAAGTTTTATATATCTTAACTGCAGATAAGAATTTCTAATATTTAAAAATATTATAAAAAATCTTATTTAAATCTAATAATAATCTAAAGATTATTAATAATATATTAATTATTAAATTTTAATTATAATAGAAAATATATTTTTTTAAAGATAATTTAATATTTATAATATTAGTTAATATTATTATTTAATTATATATTTTTTTGAACTTTTTAAGCTTTAATATTAGATTTAGAATAATTATAATTATATAAATATAATCTTTTATTTAATAAATATAATAATAATATTTTTAGAGCTTCTCATATATATTATATAAATTTTTAAGAATTGTTTTTTTAAAATATCTGCTTTCTTTTCAGTTTATTAATTAAATAATTTAGATAATTAAAAAAATTATTATAAATATTATAGATTTTATAAACAGTAGACTTATTATTCTTAGAAAAATAGAAAATAAAAAAAATATAAAAACTTAAAAAGATAATTTATTTATTTTTATTTAATTATTATAGAATAAAAATAATTAGTATTATTATATTTATAATACTAAATAAAATTTTTAATTACTTAATAAAGATTAAATATTTAATAAATTATAAAATAAATTAAGTTCTAATAGATTTTATAATTAAGAAGAAAATAATAAATTAAATTAAATTTAAATTATTAAATAAATAAAAACTTTTTATAATATTAAAAACTTATATTTATAAATTATATAATTTTTTAAATTTATAATTAAAAATTAATATAATAAACTAGCTAATAAAAGATTTCTAGAAATTTTTTATAAAAAAAAATTTATATTAATTTTTTATAGACAGCTTCTAGAATATATCTTTTTAAAAATTTTTAAAATATTAAAAGAGATTTTAAAATTTTTATTATTATTTTTTTATATATATTTAATAATATTATTTAAGATCTTAATCTAAAGTTTCTGTAGAAGAGTATTAATTATAAACTAAATTATATAAATAAAATAAAAAATATAATATTAATTTTAAATAATTTTTAAAAAATTAGAATTAATTAAAATATTATAAAATTAAATATTTTAATTAAATTAAATTTAGAGTTTAGCTAAGATTATATTTATATAAGACTAATAGAATAATTATAACTAGATTTTTATTAATATAAAATCTAGATATTAATTAAAAATCTAGTAAAATCTTATAATAATTTATATTTTTTATTAAAAAATATTTAATTAAATTAAAAAATATTTTTTAATTAGAGCTGATTTAGTAGTCTATTATAATTAATATTTATTTAATATTTAAAAATTTTAATAATAATTATATATATTTTTTTAAATAATTTTATAAAATATTTTTTAATTTATATTTAATTAGAAAAACTTAGTTTTTAATAAAAAAATAAAATAATAAAATTAATTATTTATTTAAATTAAATATATTTAATAATTTAGAATGATAAATAACAGATAATTATAAAATATAAAACTTAATTTTAAAAACTTTATTTATTATAAATTATAAAGATCCAAAGAAAGATAATAATTAAAAAAGATTTATTATAAAAAAATAAATAAAAATTTATAATAATTTTTCACTTCGTATCTACTTAATTATTTATTTAGATATAATTAATAATAATTTTGTCTTATAATTTTTATAAAGATAATAATTTATAAAACTTGTTTTTAAGTTTTTAATTCTTAAATATTATAAGATATAAAAATATATAATATAATAAATATAAAAGATTTTATTAAAAAATAATATATCTTTTTAAAAACTGTTTTATATTATTAATAATTTTTTTTAATTAAAATAAAATAATAATTTTTAAGTTTATATATAATTTTTAAAAAAGATTATTTTTTATTATTAATTCTGAAAAATAAAAAGCTTTTTTTAAAAAATTAAATATAAAATAATTTTTTAATTCTTTATAATATATATAATCTTAAGATTTTTTTAAAAAAAAAGATCTGACTTAAAAAGTTTATTTTAGTTTAAATATTATTATAATTTATAAAGATCTAAAAAATAGAAGAAGAAGATTTAATAATATTTTTTAAAAATAAATTAAATAATTATAATTAATTTATAATTTTAAAGCTGTTCTATAAATAATAAATATAAAAAAATAAAAATAAAAAACTTTATAAAAATAATTTATTTTATTTTAAAATATAATTTTATATAAATATAATTTATTATATTCTAATATATAGCTAAGATATTTACTATATTTTATTTATTTTAATAGATTTAATAAATAAAATTTTATATCTAAAGCCCAGAGTTATAGAATAATTTTTTTTTAAATAAAACTATTTAAAATATAATAAACTAGAATAGAAAATAGATATTTATAAAAAAATTTATATTTTTATAAAAATTATAATATTATAATATAGTTCTAATATATTTTATTTATTTTATTTATCTATTTTATTTATTTAATCTATTTAATTTATTTAATCTATTTAATTTATTTAATTTAATTTATTTTAATAATTTAATTATCTATAATCTTCTTAACTATTTATTTATTTTTAATTTTATTAATAGCTTTTCAAATTATATCTTATTTATAAATCTAAGAATAGTCTAGTCTAAAAAAAATAATAAAATAAAAGCAGTATATTTATTTCTAGTATTTTAATTAATAATTAATATATAATTTTTCTAATATTTTATAATATAATTAAAATATATAATTAAAATAGAGTAATAATTATATATTTATATATATATTTTTTATTATAAGAATAATAATTTTATAAAAAGCTAAACTTTATTAATATAACTAGGAATTTCTTATTATTTTTAATAAATAATAATAAAAAAGATATTAATTTTTTTAATTATATTTTTTTAATTTAAAAAGCTTCTTTTTATATATTTTTAGATAATAATAAAAATAATCAGATTAATAATTATTTAATCTAAATATATCTTAATTATACTAGAGCTTAAAAAAATATAATAAATAAATCTTAATATTAAAAATAAGTAAAATAATTAATTATATAGTTTTTAATTATATTATAATTAGATATCAAAATTTTCTTAATCTAATTATAACCTGGTGATTAGATATAAAAATTCTAATTAACCTGACTTGATCTGGCTGTTAGTCACTCTATATTTATTATTATATTTTATAATAATTCTATTTTTGTATTATCTGTTACTCTGCTTTCTTTAATTTATATATTAGTTTAATAAAATATAAAATTTATATTAAGTCTTTTATTATCTTTTTAAAAGCTGTTAGTATTCTAATTATACAGTTAATTAATAAACTATAATATTTTAATTAATTTATTCTAATTATACAGCCTGTCGCCGAACTGTAGTATTTTAATTAATTTATTTTAATTTATATATAGTTAATTACTAAAACTGTAATATTTTTTTTTATAAATTATTTTTAATATTAGAGATAGATTTTATAAGCTTTAAAAAATCAAGTCTATATATATAAAAAGAAATAACTAATATTTTAAAGAGAAATCTTAAGAATCTGATAGTTTTATATATATATATATAACTCAGCAGAAGTTGATCTAACAAGACAGACTAGCTGGATTAGATAGCTCTGGGATGTATGCCATAATATTATAAGAAAATCGCGAAAGATTTTTAATTATATTTTAAGAATAAATTAATATAAAATAATTTATTTTATTTTTTAAAAAGGTCTTAATAATAAAATTCTTATAAAAGCTTTTATTAACAAGATTCTTATCTATATAATACATCTAGAAAAATTAGAATAAATTATAATGATATCTTTATAAAAGGTTTCTAATCTGACATTATTTATATTTTTAAAGTAAAAAAACTAAGTATGTCTTATTATTTATAGACCAATAATTAAATTCAAAAAATAAATAATATTCTTAAGTAATATCTATAAAATTATATTAATTTTAAATAGAACAATTAAATACACTATCTTTTATAAAGCTTATATATAATAAATAACATTATATAAATCTTTATTTAGGAATTACTCTTTAATATTCTTATTATAAAATATTTATAAGAAATTAGAGTTAACTTCTGCGAAGAAAAAAAATAGAAACTAAAATTCTTAATAAAATTAAATATATTTATGAATTTTATATATAATTAGAGAAGAATCTGTCTAAAGATTATAAAAATTAAAGAGGATTTTATAATTGGAAGAAATAAATAAAGGGCTTTATATTAAGAAATTATATTTATTATTTTTAAAATATCTCTTATAAAAATAAACTAGTAAAAAGCTAGACTTAAAAGATTAAAAATTATATTATATTATTAAATAAATAAAAACTTAAGTTTATAAAGTAAAATTATTTATAGATTTCTAAATATATAATATATTTTATATATTTTTATTTTATAGATATTATAAAATAAATAAAATAAATTTAATAAAATATTTTTTTATAAAAGAAAATATTTATAAATATTATCTAAAGTTCCTATTAATTTTATAAGAATAAAATAGATTAATAGAGATTTTAATAAAATAAAAAAAATATTATAATAAAATTAATATTTAAGAATTAATTGTAAATCTATATTATCTTTAGCTTTATAAGAAATTTACTTATAAAAATAATTTGTATTAAAAACCAAACAACTAGATAATATAATAAAAAAGCTAATTACTAAAATCTATAAATATATAAAACAATAAATAAATTATAAGAATAATATCTAAAAAAAAGATTAATAGTTTAATTACTTAATCTTATAAAGAATAGATTTTATATTTAATTCAAATATAATTATTATATCTCGGATTATAATTATTATTAATATATATATATTATAAATATCTTTAAATCTAAGGTATTATAGTCTATATTATTTATTTAATTAATAAGAAACCTAATTAGCTCTAGTAATAAAAAGATGTTATAAAACTAAATCTACATTTTTAGTTAATATAGATTTTTAAATTTTATAAAAAGATTAGATCTTAATATTAATTATATTGTATGAAGGATACAAGGGATAAGAAAATTGATAGATTTAACTAGCTAGGGGCAGCTGTCTACTAGACATATTAACACAATATTAAGTTATATAATTAATAATATAATTATTAGATCATATTATGTGATATTATATTATTAATTATATAACTCAATATTCTACTAATATTCTAAGTAGACAGTTATCTTTAGCTAGTTAAATCTATTAATCTTCTACTCTTTTATATTTTTTATATAAATTATAAGTTTTTTTGCTTAATATTAGATTTAATTTTATTAAGTCTTATTAGATACTTTGCTCTGATATAATATCTGATTAATTTTATTATTATATTTAATATTCTTAGTTTTTTTAAATCTTTTTTTATAATTATAGCTATTTAAATATATTTTTTATTATATATATTTTATAATATTTGACTATTATTTTTTTAATATTATATTTTTATTATTAGGTTGTCTTATTTTATTAATTTAGAATAATCTATCTTAATAATATATTCTTACTTTCTTAATAAATATTTTATTAATATTTTTTATTTTATTATATAATCTTTAAGTAAGTATTAATTCTCAGAGACTTTTTTTAATATATCTAATAAATATTTTACTATATTTAATCTTAAAATAATTAAGATTCTTTTTAAGTTATATTATAATCAGAACTTCTTTAAATAAAAATAACTATTAATATAGATATTAAAAATTAAGAATTAATATTATTAGAATATTCTTAAGAATAAATCTTATTTTAAAAATGTTATTATTATATTACTATAATTACTTCTATATATAAATATTTTATAAATTTAAATAATATTATTAAAGCTATTATTATACTGATATAAATTTATAATACAATTATTATATATATATAATATAATAAGAAACTTAAGAATAATTATATAAAAATCTAAATAAAGAGAATTAAATTAACTCTTTTTTAATAAGTATATTTAAATAATTTATTAATTCTAATACTCTCTCTTATATTTTAAAAATAAGAATTATTATTAATATATATAATAAGATTAAAAAGATTTATAATATACTAAAAAATATTAATATATTCTCTAAATTTTAAAAAATAATTAATATAAAATATTTTATTAATATTAATTTTTTTATTTTTCTAAAAAGATAGACTAAAATAATTAATAATCTGCGCATAATAATTAAACTATTTAACTATATTAAATTTATATATTTTTAGATTATTTTATAAAATAAGTCTATATTATAATAATTTTTAATTTTAATTAACTAAAATAATTTCTTAAAGTTTGATTTATATAATATTTATTCAAGATTTATTATCTTTAAATATAATCAGAAGATATTATCAATCTATTTTATTAATAATATTATTATTATAATATATAATTAAAAAAAGAATTATAATTATAATAGAAATTATAATAAAAATTATAATAATTTTAATTTTTAATTAATTAAAATCTTATAAATCTCTAATTCTATAAATTATAATTTCATATAATATAATTATTATTAATCTTATAATAATTATTTCTTAAGTAATTATTATTATAAGAAAGGTAATAAAAATAAGGATAAAGCTAAAAATAATAAATAAAATTATAGATAAAATTATAATTATAATTAAAAATATAATAATTCTTTAATTAATATAATTAATAATAATACTTCAGAGTTAACTATAGATATCTTTTTTAAATTAATCTTAATAAATATTTTAAATATAGACTATAATAATCTAAGTATTAATATTATTAAAATCTTTAATAATATAGATATTAATACTAATTTTCTTATAAACCTTTTTATTATTTTTAATTATAATTTTATATTTCTTTATTAATATATATAAAGCTAATTTAGTAATAGATCTTATCTTAAAATCTTAATTTAAATTATCTTTTTTAATATTTATATCAGTGATTGAAAGATTATTAATTATTAAAAATAATAAAATTAATTTATTAAATATTTTTTTATTTTAACATATAAGGCAGTCTAGTATTAAGATTAAGATCTTAAATTAATTTTTTAAATAATCTATAAGAATTAAAAAATTAAGTTTAAAACTTCTAAAATATATATAATTATATATTATAATTTTATAAGGAGATTTTAATTTATATAAAAATATTAGTTTTCTTAATTTTTTAAAGCAGTTATATATTATAAATATCTTATTTAATTTAATAGCTAATACTGCTGATATTGATATTTTAAATAAAGTATTATCTAATAATATTACTCTATTAAAATTATTTAATAAAAAATATATTTTATTTTTATAATCAAATATTATATCTTATAAAGAATTAATAAAATAATACAAAATAATTTATTATAAAATTAAATAATATTATTCTCTAGAAATCTTCTGTATTATTTACAGAAAAAGATTTCTTTTCATTAATATATTAAATTTAATAGATTAAGTTTAATAATATTTATAAAATATATTTTACAATAAAGAACTATAAATAACAGCTAGATAAAAACTTTAAAACATATAAAATTTATATAGTTATTATTAAATTAATAAGTCTACAAATCATTATTAAATATATAATTTATGTAAATTCTTTAAATATATAATCTATCTAAGTTCTTAGAAATATATCTTTTTATAAAGATAAATCTAGCTAGTAAATTAGTAATAATATTTTAAATAATATTATATTTATTTTAACTTTATAATAGATATATCCTTCTCACACTATCTTATTTATTGTAATTTGTCTATTACTCTGAATAGTTTCTTTAAGATAATATAATAAATAATTAGCTTATTACTTTATATATATAGTTATGATTATATATATATATATATTATAATAAAATAGTATTTATAAAATATAAAAAAAGAATTATTATTTTATTTATATTAAATTATTTATATAAAAATCCGAAGAAGCTTTTAAGCTATAGCTTAATCTAATTTAATTAAAATTAAAGAAATCCTATTAAGTTATATATTAATATAAATCTGCCGGGCGAGCTATATTTCAGTTCTAAAGCCTGTGGGCAGGCAGGGCCTGGTAACTGGTTCTAATAAATCCTGAACTCGGCCGAGCCAGCTTGCTGATTCTTTTCAACCCGCTTGGGCTTGGTATTTTGACAAGTCTAATTATATAATATATAAAACTATATCTCATAAAAATAAAGTAAGATATGTATTTCTATTTAGTTATTAAAGTATCTAATTTATACTTATTTTTTATAATTATTTTTAATTGTTATTAATTATTTTAGCTAGTATATCTTTATGTATACTCTGTAAATACATAGTCTTACTCATAGGAATATTTTTAAGATTAAAAATAATTTAAACTAAGTTAAAGAAATGTAAGAGGTCTTTGAATAATCATTTCAAATAATGAACAATAATTAAAATAGGTCTTAAAAACTTTTCAATTTTTTATATATTAATAGAACAATGCTTGTCTTTAAAATGTTATAAATTGTATTAGTTAATTATATTGAACTAACTAAAGCGGCCGGTATGCCCGAAGATTATACTGTGAACAAGATAGACTAGTAACACAGAAAGCAAGCAAAATAGATAATATTTAGATAAGAGTGTTAAGAATATTAACACGCTCGCGCAGTGTATTAATATTTTTAACAATTCTATCATATATAAGGGATTGCTTGTCAAAGATAATATAAAGAAGATATATTTATTATAAAGTTAAGATAGATATAATATTATATAAAGTAGTATTAGTAATTTACTAGCTAGACTTATATTTATAAATAGATATACTTATAAGAAATTATAAAAATTATATATTTAGAGATCTTATATAGATTATATATTCTTGTACAAAGGATGCAAGGGAGCAGAAGGTTGATAGATTCAACTTGCTAGGGGAGGCTGCCTACTTGAGGTGCCGGCAGGGTGTTGAGTCATGTGATCGATGATGTGATATCACGCAATATGGTCCAACAATTCTCCTATTATAAAATAAGTCTGAATAAGAAAAATATAAAAAAGAATAATCTTAATCAGAATTTTAATTAAAGAAGATATATATATTTTATAAATATTATAAAGATTATTAATTCCATAGATTATTTCCTTTTTTAAATCTTAATCTTTAAGATTATTTATATATAAATCAGATATTATTGAATTCTCTGCTATATTTTTGCTTTTTTGTAAGGACTTCATTCAGAGAAAAGATAATCTTTGTTTTATAATAAATTATAATACTTATTAAATTTTGTTGGCAGTTGGCTGGTCTGGGGCTATATAATCATATCTTTTTACTGAGTTACTGTAATCCCTGATTTATTTTATCTAAATTAACTTATCTTTTCTGTTGCTTTATATAACTATTTTTTTATTAGATTATAAGTTTAGAATTTATTTTTTAAAATTTATTTTAATAATAAATTAATAATTCTTTTATTTCTTTTTATAAAATACTGTGGTATATTATTAGACAGACTTTTAGATTTTTTATAATATTATTATATCTATATATCAGATTAGTGTGATTCTTATATTATAATTATATTAATAAATTAATAATATTTTCAGTATTATCTTTATTATTAAAAATTATTATTTAGATAATTTAATTTACTGAATCTAGATCTTATATTTTTAATATAATTAAAATAAATATAATTATAAAATATTAATCTGTTTTTATTTTTTATAGCTAATTAGATAAATTAAAAAAATACTTTTTAAAATTATTATCTTTAGTTATAATTAATAATCTTTAGATTATTCTTAATAATATTATTATATATAAAAGCTAGATTTAATATATCTTACAGAGACTTATTATTCTTAATTGTAAATAACTTATTGATTTTAATATATTATAATTTATTAGAAACTTTAAATATTATTATAAATAGCAGAATTAATTTAAGCAGATAATTATATAATTATTAAATTAGATATTAAATAATTTATAAAATAAGTTTTCAAATTTTAATCTTTTTACTTAATATATTAATAATATATAAACTATTATTAATTATATTATAATTAGTAATAAAGAGCTTTAGACAATAAGTATATTATAAGGGATGATATCCACGGGATATGCATACTTACAAGAATGAAGCCTGTCTTCCTTCAGATATATCTGAGTATATATATAGAATTCTAGGAATCCACAGATAATTATAAATAATATTAGTTTTTTTTTAACTTAATAATAATACTTTCTCTAGATTATAGTCTTATATATTGACCTATAATTCTTAATTATAAATTTAATTCTTATAATAAGTTTTAATAAACTCAAGTTTAAATTATTTAGCTAAGGATTAATTAAAATAAAGCTAGTTTAATCATATAATTTTTTTAATAATTTATTTATATATAATTATACTAGCTTAAGAAAATTAGTCTTAGATTTTATTATATATAATAAAATAAAATAAAATAATATTCTTTAAATAATATATTTTTAATTAATTAAATAATCTAGTTTAAAATTAAAAGGTTTATAATTAATTAAAATAGCTACTATATAAATTAAAAAGTCTATAAAATAATAATAATAAGATATATTATTTATAAAATATATATATTTATAAAAATAAAGTTTATTTTCTTCCAGATATATCTAAGTATATATATAAAATTCTAGAGATTTATAGATAACTACAGATAATATTTATCTTTTGACTCAGTAATAATAACTCTTCTAGATTGTGGTCTTATATATATTAAATATTTTTATTATCTAAAAAGAAATTAATATTCAATAATTTCTAAATTTATTACTACTTATTATATAATATATTGTAATATAATATTTCTTTTTATATTTCTGGAATTATATTACCTTATAAATTCATTTAAAAATGATATACTATTATAATATATTATTTAATATCTTAAAATAGATAAGATAGTATCATAGTATTAAGAAATTATATTAAGTAATAGTTTAATTATTTTTATATTAGAATTATAAAGGAGATAATTATTATAGTCTTTTTTTTATTATAGGCGCAGCTACTTTAATTAATACTTAAATAAAGTTATTTAAAGCTAATTTTTTTAATATATAAAAAAGAATAATAATATAAGTATAAACAAATATTAAAAAATAATTAACAGGGATAATCTCCAAAAATATAATAAGTTTCCAAATATTAATAATATTGATTAAATATTCTGATAATTATATAGATAAAATATATATATATTATAAACTTAATATAGATTATAAGTTATATTTTTATTTATATTTAATTCTAAAATTATAAAGCACTGATTAAATATTAAAGTATAATATTTAAAAATATAAATATAAGAATAATAAATTAAATACTATATTAAATAATTCTTTTTTTAAAAATGATACTTAAGTAATTAAATACCTTAGCAGTGATAATAAATAATAATACTTTTAATTATTTAATCTAATATATAATATTAGATCTAAAAAAAAGATAATTATGAAAAAATATATAGCTATAAAAAGTCTATTTCTTTTTATTTTTTATTAATATAGATTTAAATATGTCTGATTACTGATATTATTATTTTTATATATTTTATAATTTTTAAAATACATATTCTTAATATAATGAATTAATAGATTTAGAATTTAGAGACTAAATATTATATTTTCTAGATAAAAATTATTTTTTAATTATATTTTTATTAATCTAATAATATTTTATATTAGCTTAATATCTTCAATAATATAACTAATTAAATACTAAATTATAGTATGGTATTTTTGTATTTTAATAATAATAAAAATAAACAGACTATTAGTAGATATAAGATATAATATATTTTAATTTAAATATATATTTTAATATTTTTAGCAGAATCTTAGCTTATAAGATTTATAATATATAAGATTATTTTAATATTATTGTTATGGGGTTCTTGTACGAACTCTCTAAATCCCAAATGCTTGGCAATGCCAGCGCAATATTTTAAAATAACAACAAAACAAGAAATAGTATATATAAAAAGAGATAAAAACAAATAACTTCAATACTGTTACTTTTTTATTATTATTAATATTTTCTTTATTAATAATTAATTATTAAATTAATATAATTTAATTTTTTTCTAATATTAGAAATTAATTATTATTAAGAGAAGACCTCTTAAGAATTAAGAAATACTTAATATATAAAAATAAAAAACCTTTTTTATTTAATAATTTATAATATTTAGAATATTATTCAAAAATTTATATAAATAATTTATATTTTACAAATAGATTTAAGTAATTAATAAGTATATTTTAATTAATAAGAATAAGAATATTAGATAATAAAAGCTTAGCTAAGAATCTGACTAGAGAATTTATAATAATATTTTATATTATTACTTGTGTTGGCAGTACTATTCTTTATTTACTATTTAATTATATAATTCAAAGCTTGCTTTTCTAATTCTAAATATTTTTTAAAAAAGATTTTAAAATATATTTTTTTATAAAAGATTTTATATAAAGTTCTTAATTAATAAAAAATATTTTATAAATAAAATAAAAAAGATTTATTATATTTATAGCTATTTTTATAAAAAAGCTAATTAATATATATTTCTCTAGATTATATTTATATATAAGATAACTAAAACTATATAATAAGATAATCTCTTTTTATTAATAAATTAACTATTTAAAGATTAGAATATAAAAAAGGACTTTTATATAAATTATAATAATAAAATAAAGAAACAACTATTTAAAAGAGTTTCTTAAAGAATTTAATAAATATTTTTTTATTATTAGTAATAATAACTAATTAAATAATCAAAAAAAAACCAAGCTTAATATAATTATTTACTAAATAATTATTATTAAAAATATAATTAAAATAAAGAAAGCTACTTTATATAAGAAATACTATAATTAATTTCTTATTATAGTATTTATTATCTTATATCTAATTATAAAATAATTAAAAATAAAATAATTAATTATTTTAATTATTTTTAATATTAAGATTAATCTACTATATTTTTTTAGATCTTAGCTTAAATAAGATATACTTAGATTAATCTCTATATATTCTAATTATTTATATTTTTATTGATAATTTATATAAGATAAATCTTCTTAATTCTAAAGATAATCAGAAAATAAAATAATATATTTATTTTAATATTATTTTAATTAATTTAAGATTAGCTTAAATAATAATAGAAATTAAGCTTTTACTAAAAGATTATTTTATAATATAAAATAATAATAAATATATATATTTATAGCTCTGTTTTAATTATATATTATTTATAAATTATTAATATTTTTTAAATAATTCTCTAAGATTAGTAAATCTCTTAGTAAATATTTTTATATAATAATAACTAGACTTATTATCTATTTTAGTAACTTAAAAAGCCTTTTAAATATTTATTATAAATCCGGATAATATAAATTATTTATATTATTTAATTATAATTTTTAAATTATTCTATCTATTTAATTTATCTAGAAATTTACATTTTCTAAAAATTATTTATAAAACACTTCTGTAGATTTCTCTAGAAACTATTTATAAAATCTTTTATAGATAATTCTAGACTTATAAATAAGATTAGAAGATATCTTTAAGAAAAATTTATTATTATTATATAACTTTAATATATATAAATATAATAGATTATATTTTTACTAATATATATTTAAAAGTAAAATAATATTATACTAGTAGAAATTTTCTGATTTCCTATTTTTTTCTATTATGTATATAAATAAATAAACTATTAAATTGATTATATTTCTATATTATATATATAAGAGATAATATCCGCGGGATATATATACTTACAAGAATAAAGCCTGTCTTCTTCTAAATATATCTAAATATATATATAGAATTCTAGAAGTCTGTAAATAATTATAAATAATAATAATTTTTTACTTTAATAATAATAATTTCTCTAGATTATAATTTTATATATTTATTTATAATTATTAATTATAGATCTAATTTCTATAGTAGACTTTAATAAACTAAAGTTTATATTATTTAATTAAAAGTTAATTTTAATAAAATTCATCTAATTATATAATTTCTTAATAATCTACTTAAATATAATTATACTAGTCTAAGAAGAATAGCCCGGGGCTTTATTATATGTAATATAATATAATAGAATAATAATCTCTGAATAATATATCTATAATTGGCCAAAGTACTGAGATTAAAGAGTCTAGTTAGGGCCAGAGAGCCTGTGATTAATCAGAGTATCTGTAGAAGAAAGATAGTTATAAAAGATAATATTTATAAAATATATATATTTATAAGAATAAAGTCTATCTTTTTCTAAATATATCTAAGTATATATATAAGATTCTAAGAATCTGTAGATAACTGCAGATAATATTAGTCTTTTGGCTTAGTAACAACAACTCTCCTAGATTACAGTCTTATAATATACTTATATATTATTCTATAATATTTAATAATTAATAACTTTAGGACTAGTTCTATAAGCTATTATTTTTATAAAAACTATACAAAATAAGTAATATTTTAATATCTTTCTGAATAAATTATTAAATAAATATTAAATAAAGACTTATTACAGATATATAATTATTGGCTATATTCTTATATATATTAATTTCAGAATTTTATTTTTATATAAGATTTCTGGATTCTTTAATAAATTATTATTATTAATATTTATTATAATATCTCTAGATCTCTACTGTTTATAATAAAAAAATTATTTTAATTAAATATTATATTTTTTTATTATTATTTATTATTTATTATATACCGCCTGCTGTTCTGAATTATTAAATATATTTAATTTAAATAAATAATTAACCTTACTGTTTTAATATTCTTTTAAATATCTATTTTTTTTAATTAAATATAGATTAAAGAGTATTTTTTAAAATTATGAAGAAATATATATATTTAGCTATTATTAAAATTTCTAGGTAATAGATATATATTAATTATAATTAATTATTAAATAAGTCTAGATTGAAAAATATTTCTGACTTTAATTAAATATAAGATTACTGCAGGATTCTTTAAAAGCGATTTATAAAAGTTTTTTTTACATAATTTTAGACTTATAAATAGCTTTTATAAAATCTTTTTATTAGTATAATTATTAATCAGAATATATAATATATATTAAAGAATAGCTTAAATAATAATTTAGATATTCTTTTAATAATCTAATTTTATTATATTTAGATTTTTAATATTATTTATAAATTATATAAGTCTAATATAAAATCTACTAGACTGCTGGCTGCTGACTGCTAATTAAAAAATAAAAGAAAATTAATAATTATTAATTAATCTAATTAATATCTTATTTAGATAATATAATAATTTGAAATAGATTATTTCTGATATATTATATCTATAAAAAGTTTATATAAATTATTAATTAACTGATAATTATTAATCTTTTAATTATATTTAATTTTTCTAATTTATAATTAAGATTAATTAAAAGAATCTTTTAATCTTAATCTATTCTTAACTATATAGTTAAGAGAATTTTTATGTCTTAATCTAATTATCAGATTATAGTTAAGATTAGGTTAAGATATAATAATCAGATATAGCCACTCTTTAAGATTATTTATTTATTATTATAAAAATATAATATTTTACAGAGATTCTTCTGATATTAAAATTAAGATTAGAAAATATTAAAAATGATATATTTATTAGTAATTATTAAATTAAATTAAAGTTAAAATATACTTAATATTTTAATTATGAATAGATAAAATTCAGGAATCTCAGTATTATAAATTAATAATTTAAATTAATTAAAAATATTATATTAAAGTATAGGATTTTTAAATATAATATTTATAATATAAAAAAGTAAGATTTTAAATAAAAGTAATTTTATTTATAAAAATTATTTATAATACTAAATACTATACAATTAATATAAGATTTATATAATCTGAAAATTATAAATAGATTACTTTAGTTATTATATTCAGCGCAGCAGAAATTATACTATTTTTATATATTATTTTTATAGATAAAATATAGTAGAAGAAGTAGTTGAAAGCCATTTTTAATAATTAATAAATTAGTATTAATAATAATAATAATGAATAAATAAATAGTAGTCTTGCTTTTAACTAATTTCGATATTTTAATATATATATAGTCTTAAAAACAGTAATTAGTAAATTAATATTAATTTTTTTTATTCGTAATGATTATAAAAGTTATTTAATTATAAACTTAATTAATTTTATAAAGAAAGATTAAGTATCTTTTTATATATATTATTTTATTTATCTTATAAATTTTAATTATTCAATATTATTTATTTTATATTACTAAAGATTTTATACAGCCATTAAATTCAAGACACAGCTAATAAAAATATCTATTATATAAAATTTTCTTTTTATATTATTATAAAAAAAATTCTAAAAACTTTAATATAAAAAATAAAAAGCAAGACTTTGCTATAATAGATCTTTTATTATATAATTTAAAAAGAGTATTTTAAAATCTTAAGATATTAAAGAATATAATATCTTTTTTATTTTTAATATTATTATCTAATTAATCTATATATTTTAGAAAAATATCTTTAACTCTTTATTAATTAAATTATTAAAAAGAAAAGATTAAAACATTATAAAAAACAGGATTATTATTATTTATTATCATTCAACTACTTAAAAAGATAAGTAAAAAGATGAAAACAATAATATAAAATATTATAATATTTTAATAAGAATTAAATTAATTTTATATAATAAATTAATATAGAAAGAAATAAGAATAAGAGAAAAATTTTAAAATATTTTTTATAAAAAAAGATACTTTAGATAGCTATGCTATATATTTAATTACTTAAAAAATATAAGAATTATATAAAAATAGATTACGTAAAACACTTAATATTAATTATTTTACTACAGTAACTGTAATAAAAAAGATTATAATTATTTTAAATATTCAGAAAAATTAATATCTAGTCTAATTCTATATATATATTATCTGTATAGTATTAAATTGCTTTATTTTAAATTAATTATTATATTTAGATAGGCGGAGCGGCCAACCGCCGCGGCTTGTTGTCCCGGTGGTTTGTTGTCCAATTATATTAAGTGCTTTGTTCTCTGTAGTAGCATATATCAAAAATTTTGCGTATCTACTCCGTACCTACAGTTTATGTATTGTCAGAAGCGAAGTTATCCATCCAAGGAGGTAGGAAGATACATTTCTTCCATGGTCTACTCCCAGTGCCATCGACAATTCTAATGCTAGGCTAATCACCAAGTTTGTAGGGATCCTTTTGTGTCGGCCCAGCGAGACTCAGGCTCATGTCCACTGACCAACCTCTCCGTTGAGACGGTCTTGATTCAACCATAAACATAAAAACCAACTTTAGCACCAACATACACCCGCCTGGACTCTGCAACCTAGTGGTCTATATGTCTGATTCACGGATGCTGGCCTCCAGTACTTCAACCCCTGCTGTTCTAGAAAACCGACAAAATGCGGCGCACCAGCATACGCCTGCCAAAGGCTTCTTGGAGAGGCTCCGAGGGCAGGCAGGGTCACAATACGAGAAAAACACATCTGTGCACCCTAGTAGTATCGGGCCTCACCCTCCTCGCGAACAGTTAAAGGAACGCAGGGAGACAAGGTAAGTACTCAAGGCCGTGGGCACTTTTTTTTTTTTTTTTAAAAAAAAAAATCTCCATGGCTAACATGCAGCCCAGTATTCGTTGGGCACCGCTCAATATTGGCCTGGAGCGCCGCTTGCAGACTTTTGTGGTTCTATGCCACACCCTCACAATAGCGATCTTTCTAACGGTTTTCTTTTTCACCTGTGCAATTCCTCTATTCTGGCCTCTTCTTCTGCCTTATCTGGTTTACACCTCACTTTTCTCAACTGCAGCTACATCAGGAAGTCTGAGTGGCCGGTGTAACTTGTTACGTTCACTTGGTGTGTGGTCAATATATGCATCATACTTTCCAGCTCAGTTGCATCGCTCGGAACCTCTTCTTCCTACTCGGAAATATATATTTGGATATCACCCTCATGGAATAATATCCCATGGCGCGTTCGCAGCGTTTGCGACCGAAGCTCTTGGGTTCTCAAGGCTCTTTCCAGGAATTACAAATACACTGCTTACCCTTGACTCAAATTTTCGAATTCCCCTTTACAGGGAATATGCACTTGCCATGGGAATTGCCAGTGTTTCGCGTGACTCATGTGAGAACCTGCTCACCAATGGTGGCATAGATGGCGAGGGGATGGGCCGCGCTATTACCATTGTTATAGGCGGTGCACGCGAGTCACTTGATGCCCTCCCAAACACCTTGCGCCTTGTGCTCAAAAGGCGTAAGGGCTTTATAAAGTTGGCTATTCACACAGGCGCTGATCTCGTACCAGTTTTGGCATTCGGTGAAAATGATTTGTATGAACAAGTTCGTTCTGAAAATCACCCCCTCATACACAAACTTCAGATGCTGGTCAAGAGTATAATGGGATTCACCATCCCATTATTCCATGCACGAGGCGTATTTAATTATGATGTGGGGTTGATGCCATATCGTCGACCGTTGAACATTGTGGTTGGTCGTCCAATTCGGGTTATACAGCAACATGATAGGGGCAAGATCAATGATGAATACATCAATCATCTCCATACCTTGTATGTCCAGGAGCTGGAAAGGTTGTGGGAAGAATGGAAAGATGTATACGCCAAAGATAGAACATCAGAAATTGAGATTGTTGCTTGAATGAAAGGATATCAAAGAAAAAAATGACGACGTGGATGTGAATTATGAATATACATTGTCCCATAGTTTTCGGATTTTTATGTAGGGGCTGACTGGAAGTGGGACCTAGGTATACAACCTCTAATGACAGCTTGAGTCTCAGGAATGAAGGCGTAACAACTTGAGAACTGGCAGAGACATGTTTATTATTGCAGGTCCAATTTCATTATGCTCTTCCCATTCCTAATTGCGCAGATGAGTATTGCATTCGTGGAGAAGAAAATTAAGCTTGCCTTACTAGTGGCTTCAGGTGATCAATAAAGTGTCTATTAATTTACAAGTAGCAAGACGATAGCAAAACAATGTAGCCTAAGCTTCAACTAACTCGGGGCATCATCTCACATATAACTGTGTCTTACTGTGGCAATCCTTGGAAGAACTGTGATTTCTAACACCCTAAATGGCATAATGATGGCTGTTCTGCGCACGATCGCTTTAGAGCGGCCAAGTCGAACGTACCATGTCCTCTGGGATTGATTCTAATACATCAGTGAAGATTTGACACGGAGGATGTTAACAAACGACAGTCTTTTGGCGCCCATGTTGCCTTCGTTAGTTCATTATCAAAAATGATATAAGATGAGTTCGATGGAAAAACAGGGTGAGGCAAAGGGTCAAGAAATAAAATCCGGGTATCTAGGTCACACAAGAAGGGTATTGTCGAAGAGAAAAAAAATAAAAAAAGAAAAAATTGGGGGGGGGTGAGCGAATCATAACCGAGGCATAAACAGGGATATTTGGGCGGGTTCAGGGGGAGCAGACTATAAGTACGCGTAGAAGCAAGAAAATAGAACATAGCAAGGGCGACATGAAATAACATGACCCGCGTAAGCCGCAACAGCAGAAGAGCAATCGAAGGGGACGCATGTCAAGAAGGAAATAGACAAAAAGATATAGAGAGGATCCTATGTATATTGAGGACCTTGAAGAGATCTCGCCAGATCTGCAGCACCCGTGCTCAAACCCAAAACATCAGCCATTGATTCAGATGTCCGTCGACTTTCCGTAGCAATTCGAACGCTTCCACGGGAGCCTTTGATCAAATGGCCACTCTCAACACGATCTTGAATCATCTCATCAAGGATACGCGATACGTCATCGTCTATGTTTCGCTCATTTCCCTCCGAATCTCCCACTTTTGGGGGGGAGGAAAGACCAAGAGGCAAATCATAAGCTGGTGAATATTCGGCATCGCGCGAAGGCTGGCATTCAAGTTTATCTTTCGCCTCGGAAACAAATGCATCAGTTGTGGAATGTGCGGCATCGCGATGTCGAGCAGCAGAACGAAGGGCGGTGAGCATGCGGTCTTTGTCATCCAGCTGCAGACGAAGATCATTGATTTCGATGTCCTTTTCCCTCAGCAAAGACGTAAGATCGGCCGAATCAGAATTGATATTTCCAGGCTTCATCCCTATAGACATCCGGGAATGACTAGAACGCCGTGCTTGCAGAAGACGTCTCTCCAGTGTGGCAATGTAGCGATTTTTGTCGTTGAGGTCATCCTGGAGGGCTGCAATCTGTCTCTGAGCGCTTGCCTTGCCGTCGGCGAATTCCCCGATGAATTCCTCTTCTTCATGCCCGCTAGAAAAGACCAGATTTCCGGAAGGCTCATTACTGTTGACGGAAAGGAAGGAGATAGGTCGAAATGAAGAGTGCCCGTATGCACCCAAAGTTGACTGACTGATTGAAGAACGTAAAGATCGAGATCCAGTTTCGATGGCTGACATCCTAGAGAGTCGACCAAGAGCGGATACGCTTCCATGGGTATTCACGCCGGTAGACTTTGAACACAGTATGAGACGATTTAAGTGTTCAATCCTTTCCTTTAGTGCCGTCCGAGCAAGTTGCATTTCAAGCATTTGCTCTTCATGACGTGCCTGTGCTTCTTTTTCGAATTGTTGTTCTTCAAGCCTGAGCTCTTTCTCAACTTGGGCTTCGGTCTGACTCTCTAACTGGTTACGCAGCGTCTGAATTTCCATACGATACCGTTCCAGCAGAACCCGGCTTCCTCCATCACCTCCGCCACTGCCGAATGCCTCTTCTGCTCGTTTGGCATGGCTAACTATGCTGTTCTTGGCCCGAGCTGCAAACTTCAGGGTGTTGAGGGTTTCGCCGGAGTGTGACTTGGCTACACCACCCAATTGGATAGTGCAAAGTATGCTGACCAAGGAATTTCCTGACAAGGCAGGTTGAAGCAGTCTTGTGAGTTTGCTGTCTCGATATGGCAAATGCTTTCCCTCTCTATCAGTAGTATTGCCATTCCTATCTCTGGCCTCTGACAGTTTGGAGATAATTGTGCCCAAAGTAAGCAAGCTCTTATTTATATGCGCACCTTCAGTACGGCGCTCCTTATCGTCAGCAGCACGCTCTGATCCAGCAAGGTCAATGAGGCTCAGTGTGGACACTCTGACTCCACCTGGGACCAAGCCTGATCGTCTGTCCTGAGAAACCCCAGCAGGTACTCGCTCTCGGCTTTCCACAACAATTTGAACAACGGCGTGACTTCGAGAGCTGCGAGAGTTGAACTGCGTGCTGCCGGTTCTTCTAGCATGATCGCCTCTCGCTATCACGCGCAGAAGCTGCGTCGGGCTCTGGACAATCTCTTCTTTCAAAGGGGTTGCATACACGCCTCTTTTGCTGTCTTCGCGCAACTTGATTTCCTCCTGTTGAGAGGTCGCTGGCCCATTGGAAGTCGATGCTGAAAGCAGATCATTGATCTTTTCGTTATAAATCTCTAGATAGCTGACACGCAACAAAAATTCTCGATGTGGTGTTTCCCTTATAAAAGAGAAAATGTCCGTTATTGCTAACGGAATCACCCCCGGTGATGTTGCGGTTCCTTGCATGGAAAATGTCTTGCCCGTACCAGTCATACCGTATGCAAAGACAGTACCATGATATCCTTCCATTACCCGCCTCACTAGGCGTTTGGCGGCAGCATCGTAAACTTTAGCGTTATGTTCATGAGCGGAGAACACGTTATCTAGAGAGAGAAACGGCGAGGAGTAAGTGAGGGTTTCTTAAGTTCAGTGGTTATGAACGCCCTTACCGTAGAGATAATCACCACCTTCTTTACCGTTGTAAGAGATGAGGCCACGCCGCCCATCTACGGCCCATTCGGCTGTCTTTGTATTGTCGACTCCGGCCGCATCAGGACGCACTCGAACGCTGACAATAACGTTACCTTTGGTCTCTTTCAGCTTGTGATTCGACTTGGACATGCTAACTCCTTCATCCGCGTCCTCGAAGGTTGTCGCACTTGTTGAGTAAGATTCTTGTGCAGATGAGCTTCTGCTTTGCGGGGGCGAGGCATCCATGTCTCGGGTTTCGGCAGATATAACAGGTTTAATATCCCCAGCACCACCCAGTAGCGAGGCTGTCTTGGAACTTCGGCAGCTATTGGTCGTTTCAGTGCTTAGGCGTGAGCTTTTCCTAGCTTTTACACTCCCAGAAGAATTCACGCCCACAGTCGAAGATGCAGTAGACAAACGGCTGCCTGCCTTGGGCGGTTGGGGAAAGGCTGCGATGCTGATGGTTCTCCGCAGAGATCCATCAGGGCTGCTCGAGACTCTGGGGCCGGTAGCAGTGCTCGACGCGGCGTTGTAGGTTATTGAGGCAGACGACAGTGGTTTGCTAAGGCTTGGCCTAGGACTTGAAGGAGTGCGTGTTTTGAGAGATATCTGAGATGGAGACAGTGCCCTCGATGTTTCAGACGGCATGTGTAGGCTTTTCCTGGACTTTGGAACTGGATATTTAGGACCGGGCCCAGCCGAAGAGTTTGTGGCGGTCCGTGACGATTGCGGTTGGGTCGACATCTCACGAATCGGCGAGGTTACTTTGGTATTTGCAGATTAATGGACCCCGACGTCTTATCGCGTGCGCTTTGTGGTGGCCATCCGTGTGAGTGAGTTTAAACTCTCGAAATTGATATAGACAAGCTACAAGAACAAGATTCGATTAGACAAGCCAAGAAGGGATAGGGCAGAGCCACGGAAAGAAGTTAGACTTGAACGAGCGAAGCCCCATAGCATTTACTGCGGCTGAGACTTGTGCCGCTTGCAGAAGTCTCTTTGTTGATGGGATGTAGGGAAAGGGAAAAAGAAGCGTACCGGGGAGGGGAAGAATCGGTATGGAAGACAACTCTGCTCATTGAACTCACATGAGCATCGGCAACCTGTCAGGGCTGTGACTGCAACGCGAGATCCAAAAATCTCCCAGTAATATGGGTGTTCACCTCTGAAGGGATATAAGCACAAACAGGGGACGAGCGAATTATCTATTCAAGCAGAGTGTGCAACATTCGAAAGCGAGGCGTTGGGTTAAAGGGCCTCCAAGGGCCGGTCTTTTAACCTTTAGTCCCGTGCGGGACGGATAGTGGCTGGCCCCTGTGGGAGGAACGTGGTGCAGTAACTTACGATAAACGCTGGGTAGAAGAGCAACGATATCATTGGTAGCTTATTGCTGGCAGTCACATATACCACGGCTATCTGTAATTAGCCAGGGCATTTACCAAGTCACGTCTAAGTTGCACTGGGTACAGTGATTGGGCAACAGCTTTTAAACCTCAGAGCCTCATATAGTAAGTAGTACTTAGTCACATGCATAGATAAGTACATACCTCCTTGAAGGTATGTAGTAGTACTATGGATGCTCGATACAGTACGGAGTAATAGAAGGCACACTAGCATGTATTAGGTACGGAGTTGTGGAGCTGGTGCACTGCACGGCACCTCCTAAATTCGTTGGTTGGCCGCTGACTCAGCCGGGGTCAAACAGATCAGTATCTAGTTCCACGCGCAACACCTCTTTTCTTATCCTAAAGGCTTCTCGGTATCCGCGGACACAGTAGTCGTACCTATGTGTCAACATACCGCTTGTTTATGGGCCCAACAAGCAATTAGGCTACCCCCTCTCTTCTCTTTATTTTTTAAATGGGAGAAACTAAAGAAGTCTTCCTCATGTTATTGAAAAACATATTCCTCCATACTAGTATATGTGTCCGCACCGGAGGATGTTAAGCACTGGTTTTAACACCACCACCACCACCACCACCCTATTTACATGAAGGTAGGTCGGCTTACTCCGTACTCCTTACTATCAGTAGGATCTACATGCTACTTACTACTCGGTAGATAGTAGCTAGTATTAGGTACTCCGTACGGAGTACCTGTTGTACCTTGGTAGATACCTTCCCGAAGTAATAAATAAATGGGTCGTACTTCTACTCAATCAACCGCCCGCCCCTGTGCACCCCTTCTTGTCATAGGTAAGGTAGTACATGCCACTAATTCAAAAAGCAGCGGTATATTTGACTGACTTTTCCATTATTTGGATGTGAACCATTCACACTGACTGCGTTCTGTTAACCATACGTTGCCTTGACATCCCTGACAGTGGCATCCGCTGTAAGTAGGAGGCGATGAATGCCCCGGATCTGATAGTATATCCGTGAGCTAGTCTCTAGCAATGTCGAAATCTAACTGCCGGGCAGCATTTTTAAAAGGGGCGTCATCAAGTTCCCCACCTCGTCTAGTCAAATCATCACCCATTTTCTTAGTGCCGCCGGATTTTTTTGGAAGATCTTGCTTTTGGGTTGGCTTCGGCTCTGTAAGCCACCATCCGTGTTGAAGAATCCCGAAGGCAGTGTTCCTTTTTTTTGGATCCAAAGTACACATAGACATGAGGAGGTCTGCGCCAACAGGCCCAGCTGTTGGAAACTGCCTGAGAAAGAAATCCCGACCTTGTAACGGGGAAATGTGATTCAAATCCGCGGGGATATAGTTGGGTAATCGGGTTACCCCTGGCCAGTTTTCTTCATTCGGTGTCCCGAAAGCTTCACAAATCTTTGAGATCTGATCCAGATCAGAGTTTCCTGCAACAAATGGGACCCTGAGAAGAAGTTCCGCGAAAACCATTCCCATTGACCAAACATCGACTGCACCAGAGTATTGTCGCGCACCAAACAGCAGCTCCGGAGGTCGATACCAACGTGTAATTACCTGGTGAGTCATGTTAAGATAGGGATCAGCGAACGATCTGGCCAGACCAAAGTCCGCCAGTTTGACCTCCCCGTCAGCAGCGATAAGTAGGTTATTGGGTTTGATATCCCGATGCAAAATGAAATTTTCGTGGCAAAACCAGACGCCTCTGCCAAGCATACCCATCCAAGCCTTGACGTCGGCGGCACCGTAATGAATATGACTATCCCTGATGAGCATTTCCAGATCACCACGCGGCAGATACTCTAAGACGAGATTGAGGTTCTGATCTTTGGAAGAGAAGACATCGTGGAGTGCAATTATACTTGGATGAGAAAGTTCTTGCAAGTACTTGACTTCACGGATAGCGTCCATGGAAAGCCCATCTTTGTATTCAGCATTGACTTTGATCTTCTTTATCGCAACGAAAGATGACGGATCGTTTCTAAGGTGGCCGAGAAATACTACGGCATAGGTACCCTCTCCCAGCTTTTTATCTGCAAAATGATTATTAGAAAGCCTATCTTTCTTGGAAATGGTTATGATGAGAAAAGGAGTTAACAATTATGTTATATAAGAGATAGGTGCGTTTTACCCTTGACATATTTTTGCCTCACATCGTCGTTCAATTGTTCCGTGATTTCACGGTCTGGGGTCTGCATAGATTGGGGCGAAAGGGGGGTTTTCTTCCTCTTACTGGGAGAGTTGGTCATGGGAAGATTCTTCCCCAGTCTGCTGGTTGTAGTAGGACTTGAGATTGCAACCGTTTGGGCATGGGGAACTGAGGGTGAGACCGCCATTACTTGCTTAGACACATTCGATCAGAGGGTGGGAAGAAAAGACTGCTGTAATTTTCATACAAAAATGCCTCTGCTACCGTAACCTCTGTATAATGAGATCTGGTGACAGGAAACTTCCATAGATTATTCAAGGTGCGAGGCTGATAGATAGGTCGACCAACCCAGTGGTATTATTGTGTTGCTGTTGTTACAGCAAGTTGACCTTCGGAGTTTTGTTGATCCCGGCAATAAAGACAGGCCAATATCACCGAAATTTCTCAGGTCCGAACCAAGACACTTCAGTCCACACCAAGTCCCATTATAACCATCAACAGTGAAGAGGCCGACGGTGTTGTATAATTCCGCGCATTTGATTCTTCATCATCCCTCCCAGAGAATTTGATAGCATTCAAGTGATCACTGGCTCTAACACAGCATCTGTTATCTTGTGAAGTCACAGGAATAGCCTAGCCCACCATGGCGATGCGAAGCTCGCACCGCTTGTCCCTGCAAGTTACAAAGCCCTTTACTATCAGCAGTCAGCTTTTGCGAAACTTCCATAAAGACACGCGTGGCGCTTCTGCGCCATCCCCGACACCTTTTGTTCCCGATGTCCAGACTTTTCTTTCTCTAATTGGTCGTGGAATGTCCAAGTATGCGAGCAAACTGCCTTCATGGGAAAGTCTTTTCAACCTGAGTTCCCCAGAACTTCGGGAACTGGGAATTGAGCCCGCGCGCCAGCGGCGATATCTCCTGCGCAAAAGAGAGAAGTTCAGGAGTGGGTTATATGGACCTGGTGGGGATCTGGAAACCGTGGTCGACGGCGTTGCGCAGCTCCGAGTTGTTGAGGTTCCGTTTGAGCTCAAGCATTCAAAATCGGAAAAGGATGCACCACGCCCATTGACTGCTTCGGCCACTTTGTCGCCGGGAATGAGAAGAGTTGTCGTCAACGTCCTACCAGATGCAACCGATTTTACCTACGATCCTTCGAAGCCACTCAAAAAGTTCGCACACATGAAAATCAACCACGGATCATTTATTCAGGGTCCCTTCCTTCAGCCGATTAAAGGCTCAAATGGTCGTGCGGCCTTAATCAAGGTCCAAGAGGGCATGTGGGAAGACAAGCTAGGTCACAAAGTGGATGGTGGTGAGAGGAGGCGCGCTGAAGTCCGGGCCAAGAAAAGGAGCGAGGAGAGAAAGAAAGAGATTTGACGGAAGGGCAAAGCAAGATGGAGTACATGCCGACCTGCTTGTTTGCTCTTTTTGGATCTTGAAGCGGATAGCATATATTCTCACATGTACTATATTTGCGTCACAAACAATTCTAGTTGGGTCATATTCGAGATCGGGAATAAACTTAAAAACAATATGACAACTGGAGAGCCCGAGACAGATGAGGATCATGTCCTTGCTAGGTTGCAAATCTCATGAAAATACATTTATTGAAGAGCATTGTAAACATAAGCAGATCTTAAAGAAGGTACACTAAACCTCCAACTCATTATTATACATACATATATCGGACAGGCAGTCATTATTTTCAAGAAGTGGAAGCCGGACACCGAAACCCTTCAAACCAGAAGCCATGGGACTGTCATTGTAAGCCAATCATATCGTACTACTCAACAGGTTTTGAGTAGCAATCATGCTTAGATAGCCACAAGCTTTATGGAATAATGAAAGACGGGCTATCGTGAATTTGTAACTGGGGCGCGTCTTTCAAATTGAATTACTGATTTGCCAGCAGGTTTAGAGAAGAGAGACTGCGATGCGTTAGTCCTTGCAAAAAATAAGATAGTAGCAATATACCCACCGAGTAGTCCGTTTCCGGGATATCCTTGAAATTTGGCAAATTACGAAACTTGAACAGCCTGACCAAGGCGGCAGTTATTGCACCAAGCTGTACATAAGCAAACTGTTCACCAATGCACCTATGCCGCCCTGCGCCAAACGGGAGGTATGGGCTATTGGTTCCTTTGCTAACGAGACCATACCCATAATCAATTTCCTCCTCATCTTCTTCAGCGTTGGCTGCGATTGTCTCGTCCCAACGGTGAGGATTCCATTTAAGAGGATTGGGGAAATAATCCTCCGACCTTGCACTGACACCAGGCGAGGAAAGGACGTTATGAGAAGTTGGAATCACATATGGTGTGCCATCAACAGGCATTGGGTTCTTGACCGCGCGAATTATAGAATGAATGGGTGCGTGGATGCGTAAGGTTTCTTTGATCACTTTAGCATGCAAATCCAGCTTCTGTAAGTTCTCATAAGTAAGAGGAGGAAGGTCGGATCCAAGAACGCGGATTTGTTCACTGTACAGCTCCTCCATGATGTCTGGGTGCATCGCAAGCTGCAAGACAATCCACGAAGCTGTAGACGAAGAAGAATGCTGACCAGCCATGAGTAGAGCAATCATCATATGCGCAATTTCTTCGTCGGGTACAGGAGTGCCGTTTTTGTATGAGCAGGACATAAGATTCCAAACCATGTCTTCCGAGTCCTTTTCATTGCCGCCCATACGACGTTGTCTGATGATTTCCATGTATGTTTCGGTCATCTTCCTTTGTGCAGCATCGCGCTTCCGGTTATGGGGAAGAGGCGCCCAAGGCAGCATGAAATTGATGGGGGCAAAGCCCATGTCAAGATCATGGTACAATTCGGCAAATGTAGAATCGAATCTGTTCCGGACTTCTTTTCCCTGAAGAGAGCGTGAAGCTGTGTATATGGTGATCTCGGCGATTGTTTTGCATACATCGAAAACACCGTTTGGTCCTTGAAAAGCTGCGGAGTTCTCGACAAAATCGTCCACCTCGTTAGTGATTAAGCGTACGTACGAGCGCAATGCATCAGACGTCAGGCCAAATTTCACAAACTAGTTTTATTAATATGTATATTGACTGCTTTATCAGCATAACCGAGCTTACCTTCTTCTGCTCCATAAGTTTGGAATTAGGACAGTCATATACAACATGACGCCCAAATACAGGTGTCGTAAGCGGGGAATACACCTCTTCAGCACAGACATCTCGCAATTTCCCATTAAGAATGAAGTCATTACCCCTGGTGCCTAGATAAACTGTCGTCTTCTTGCCTAGGAGAACAAAGGTAAATATGTCACCATACTAGAATAAAATTAGTCAACTATAGTGTCCGAGAGTGAATTGACATGTTTAAACACACCTTTGCGCGGCAATCAAAGAAAAATTTATATGGTTCCATGCCATAGCTGATGGTACTGCCTATGAAGGGAAGCCAGTGAAATACCAAGGGGGGTTCATTAGGGTTCTTAAACACAAGCTGCTTCACAATATTAATGGTAATAGATAAAGCAAGCAGAGAAAATAATCCAATGCCAAAAATCCCTAGTGTTGAGAAGTCTGAGCAGAATTTGTAAAGATCATTAAGAATAATTGCAAGAAACCCCATAATTGCGCAATAACAGGACCGAACTGGTCCACACAGGTTGAGAGGGTATGTTCTCAGAAGGAGTGTCTCCAGTAGAGGCACCTCTTAGAATAATCATGGTAGGCCCAGACAAATGGGATGAAGGGGTGAGTAGGAAAATTAATACTCCGTAGCTGCTGCGCCATCGGTAAATTAGGGGATGTATCAAAATATATCAACATCACACCCTATCTGGATATCTCGACACCTCTTTAGTTGAGTAATATTGTTTCACAGGATTATCTGGTTAGGTTTAATTTAAATTACCAGTATTGGTATCCTTTGCTCCAGAGAGAGGGACTTATTGCTAGCAGGTCCTATTCACCCGGGACCCCTCCAAAGTAACATTCGGGTGACAGCCCCCTCAGTTTGACTAACGCCTTTTTCTGCCTTGGGAAAGAAGACGTCGCATGAACGCGGGGGGATTATGTTCGACCAACACCCGCTGATTAATAGAGTAAATTGCCTATTTAAGAATTAACTAGCTACTAGGGTATAGGGTAAAAGGTAGAGAGTGGGTTGTGCATTATTATGTTTTATGGAGAGATGGAAAATAGGAAAATAGAGGTAAAGAATTCTTATTCTGACCCCTGTACATATCTATTCAAGTTAGCCTACGCTTAGCCAACCCACTCATGAATTCAGCCTGCAGGCTAATTAATCTTAGTGCTATTATTCCGTACATAGTACTAGATAGATAGATACTACTCTGTAGGTTTGGCACTATAAATAAGAATCACATGGTAATACTAACTAACCCCTGTTAAGATAGGGCGCGTCGAATCAACCGCAAGGCGTTGGTCAAGCCCCTATTATTATTAATACGGGGGTGTAAGTGGATCCTAATGTTTGAATGAAATAATGTGAGGTGGAACATAGTAGATGGTGTCGCGGTAGCAATAGGGGGTGTCTCTTGATTACACCCCTATGTGCTTGCTATTATGCGGATTTCCCCCACTGCCTTTCCCACTTACAGCATTCAATTATACCCTTCAAGTACTACAAAGTAGTAGTGGTTTTCATCCAATCCCATACTTGCCCTGGTGTGCGACCGCCAGAGCTCTCTTCCAATAGATACTCAAAAAAAAAAAAAAAAAAAAAAAAAAAAAAAGGACAGCGCTACGCTACCCGTGCCATTGGTGTCTAAGCTTTCAGTCTACAACAATCAATTTACATTTATCCATGCAATCTCTAAGTTATGTGTGATAATACACATATACTCGAGTAAACATTGTGCCATGGGAAAGCCTGCCCATTTAGCAGCAGGCAAAAATAGCGAAGTTGAGCGCCATACTCAAGCTATTACAACCATGCACACAATTTCATGATACCGAGGGGCCTAGTGTCGGAGAAAAAAACTACCCTAAACAGCACTCTTTTTCATTTGGGGTCGCACGGCGGCTTATTCTCGAATAGGACTGGGTCGCCCCGTTCCCCAAGATTGAGGAACTGTTGAGGGGTGCTGTTTTCATCGGGAGATGCTTCACGTTGCTGTTTACCCTTAGCTGGGTGATTATGAACACGTTTCCCAGCATCATTTTTGTGGAAAACCCTAACAGGGGCACTGCTTCCCTGCTTCTGTTCAACATGCAGAACATCGTTGATATAACTGAGAAGTGTCCTTTCACGTGCTAGTTTCCGTTTAGAGAAGTCCAACCTCTCTAGGGCTCCACTTAGACCCTCTGTGCTGTCAGATGCACTTGGGTAGTTTCCTTTAAGCCACGGGTGTTCCAGGCAGTTGTCGACCGTAATTCGCTTGTTGACATCGACTTTAAGCATTCGGTCTATTAAATCCAAAGCTGGGTCACCAACAGAGTCCCAATATGGCGACGGATAGTCGAACCGCCCGGACTTTATCTGCTGTGCCAGGGTGTACGGATGCTCAGATGTGTATAGCTCATCGGAAAATGGGGGGAATCCACAAAGGCAAATGTATAGCACAACTCCAAGTGACCAAATATCCACAGCCTTGGTATACTTTCGGCGGAGTGAATCTTCCAGAATTTCCGGTGCAACATCTAGATAATAGATATAAATTAATTTGAGTTAATGGCAAGACAGATTAAGTGACTCACAGCTTGGTGTCCCACACCTATTCATGAAAAGACCATGTTAATAGGAACACATACAGATAACATGGGAGAAATAACATACAATGTTGTTGTAAACGAATCTTCCCCAATGATCTTAGCCAGACCAAAATCGCCAAGTTTGACTGTGAGACTTTTATCCACAATAAGGATGTTTTCAGGTTTTATGTCCCGATGAACGATGCCACGGTCATGCTGTAATCGCTTTAGTTATTGATGAACAGTACAGGGGATGGAAGGAAAAACAGAGACAGTTGTAGAACCTACCAAATACTTCAGGCCTTCAAAAAGTTGAATGAATATATGACGGGTCTCACTCTCCGTAAATTTCTGTCTGCTAACAATCACATTGAAAAGCTCGCCTTCTGGAGCAAGCTCCAGAACAAGATACACACCATCGCTTTCGTCAAAGGTATCTTTGAGACAAAGCAGGTTCGGATGACTGACTCCCATCAAAAGGCCAACTTCCTGCTGCAAAGTATCGGTCTGTGGGCGCTGTGAGTCGCTGGAACGTTTCTCAAACACCTTCACGGCATATTGTGTTCCTGTAGCTCGCTCTACACAAAGGTAGACAGTGGCGAAGTGACCTTTCCCTAGCTGTTGCAGAATCCTGTACTGTTGACGGAAACGGTTTGTGTCTCGTGCCCGGGGGTATCTGAAAATGAAGCGTGCTTCGTCTAAAATGGTGATCTCATCACCATCTTCCAGTTCACGATGCTTGTTCCGGCCTACAATTGCGTCATTGACAAAGGTACCATTGCTGGACAGATCCCCCAACATTGCGATCGAATCTCCTCTTCTATTTTCTGGGAATACCAAAAAGTGGCGATTTGAAATAGTAGGGATGTTGAGCACCAGGTCTACACTCTTTGTTAGACGCCGGCTCCACACTTTTGGAATTATTACCTACCACATTCATGATGGCGCCCTATCAGATAGCCGCCTGGTATTTGAGAAACAGGTCCCTGTCTGTCCGCGATTTCTGTGCTTTTATTCCGTGCTTCCGTTCTGGACCTAGCCATGGATCCTGGGTGCTTGCGTTCTTCGCAATTCCCGCGCTTTCTCAAGACTAGAGCATGTTGGACTTTGTCATCAAGCGGTATCAAATAGCCCCAGACGCCCTCTGCGGCTTCATCTTCGACTTCGTCGGCAAATGCTCTGGGGGGATAGACAAATTGCGAAAGGGCCTGAGTATCACCAGCAGGTGGGCTAGTCTGGAAGTTTTCCGAGTTAGAGGGCGTATACCGAGGAGAAATCTGGTTGAAAGTATTAGGTGTAGTTGTCGTCTCTTCTATGACGTCTGTAGCAGTTGAGTCCTTTTGGGTCACTGGCGTAGGCAAATACAACTCATTGTCTATGGCTCGTGGCTTGTTTTGAAAATCAATCCTTTCAGAGCATCGTGGTTTTTTGAGATGCTGCGAGTCGTTATCGGTGCTAGCCTACACGATCATAACATGATTAGTTCTTGGAGAGCAATGGTAGGGGGATAAGCAAGCAAGTACCCTGCCGCGCTTGAGAGAGCTTTTCTCGTTCTGCGGTGCCATTTTGGTACCTGTTTACATCGTATTGGGTCTCAACCCCGAGTTCACTTGGCCTTTGCGTTTTATTCTTCAATAGATAATAAAGTCGCCAGCAATTGAACTCGCAGATTACAGGTTGTCCATTCCTCTTGGTTATTATTACCAATATTCAAGGAGTGTTCAGTTATGGAGGTCAAAAGGAAGGGAAGGCAGGATGGTAATTGAACTGAAGAATACCACGGCAGGCGTTAGTACCTACAAGGTACTAGTAGTTAGCTAGGCACTTCAACAGAGAACTCCAGGGAAAATAGAAAGAAGGGGGGGGAACATTAACTTACCTAAGGTCTTCGTACCTTAAGAAACGGCGGAAGTCCTTACACATCCGTTGGCTCCTAGGTACAGAACAACAGTCGTAGGAAAGCCCCAGGAGTTTGCCAGTTCTTTAAAACTAGTACTCGACATGACGTGTGGTCTTCATAACATTGGCCTAGGTATGTAGGTACACCGTACTAGTGTATGTAGTTGCGGTGGTTGGCCGAGCCACCATTTTCTAGGATTACCATACAAAAGGATACCTTACCTCTCCTTTACCTAGTAGTATCTACCTACCTTACCTTGCTAACCAACCCCTACGCGGCTTACTGCTCTGAGATTGTCTATAGAGTAATCCCAATATCTTAACAGAATTAATATATTAATAATATCTTTTTTTGAAATTTATTTATTTTTTAAGTTATATCTTTTAAAGTTATTATAATATTTATAGATTATTATAAGATTAAGAATTAAATTTAACAAAAAGTTTATATATTAAAATATATTTATAAATCTAATATTATATATAGAGTGGCTAACAGTTAAAATACAGGTTAAAAATCAATCTCTTAAAAAGTATATTAGATCTAAATAAATTATAAAATATAAGATTTAAAATTAAATTTAAAAGAATATTTAATATTTATTTATAAATTATATTTTAAATATTATTTAATACAGTTAGACTATATTTAATATATAATTAATTAATTTTAGACTTATTTTATATAATAATTTTTAATTATAAAGTATTTTATAGTAATATCTATATATTATATAATTTAGAAATTAATTATATAATTATCTAGTTTAGATTATATTTATTATTTAAATAATAATTATATATTTATTTTAATTTTTATAAAATACTTTAACTATTATCTAAATTTCTTAACTGTTATTATTAACCTATCCTGGCTAGAGTGGCTAACAGTTAAAATACAGGTTAATATTATGGCCCTATGGGATATATCCCAGAGCTATCTAACTTGACTAGTCTGTTTTATTAGACTAATATCTGCTGAGTTATATATATATATATAAAATTATCAGATTTTTAAGAATTCTCTTTTAAATATTAGTTATTATATATATATATATATATAGACTTAATTCTCTATGGCCTATAAGTTCTGTTTTTGATATTAGGGATAATGTTTTAAAAAAATATTATAATTTAGTAATTAGCTATATATAAATTAGAATAGATTAATTAAAATATTATAATTTAGTAATTAATTATATAATTAAAATATTAATAATATATAAAAAATATTATAAATTAGTGATTAACTATATATAAGAAGATAATAAAATATTTAATATAAATATAATATTTTATTAACTTAATATACAGATTAAAATAAGCAGACCAGTAAATAAAAAAATAATAAAATTATTATAAAATATAATAATAAAATAATAAAATTATTATAAAATATAATAATAAAATAATAAAATTATTATAAAATATAATAATAAAATAATAAAATTATTATAAAATATAACAATAAAATAAACAAAAATAATTGAATTAATAAATTAATAAATTATAATAAATTATAAATATTTAAATAATAAAAAAATCTATTATCTCAGCAGAAAATATTTTCAGAGTTTTTATAAATAATTATTTAATTATATAATTAAGATCTTTTTATTAAGAAATTAAAGTCTTTAATAAAAATAATAAATAAGATTTTTCTAGTTTTAAAATATATTTATATTCTAAATTTATAATAAATATAAATATATATTTTAATTATACTATCAAGATAGTCTATATATTTATATACTTAAAAAATAATATAATAAGAAGAATCTTATTCTAATATTAAAATCTAAATAATAAAATTATTTATATTAATAATATTATCAAGTTAAACAAAGTCTATAAAAATAAAAATTTAAAAATAAAAGAATTAAATAAGCTATATTTATATTATTAAAATAATTAAGATTTTAAAGAATTTCTAGAGAATTTTAATATTATATTTATATAAGCTGATAATACTATCTAAAATAATAATCTAAATATTATTATATTAGAGAATATTCTTAATTATACTTTTTAGTAAATAATTATTAATGTATAAAAAATCTTTATCTATAAAAAATATTATAATTAATTATAATAATATAATTATAATATAAAAAGGATTATAATAAAAAGAAGATTTTAAAGATAAAATTATTATTGATCTTTATCAATAATTAATTAATTTAATATTATAAACTAAGAATATATTATTATAGTTATAAATTATTAAAAATCAGCATAGTATAAAAAAATATATAAATAAAATCTATTTTTAATAAAATAAATAATTATACAGAAACTTTAGAAAAAAAATATTTATCTTTATTATAAAAAATAAGAATATTTAATTAGAGAATATAATTAAACTTTTTAATTAATTAATTATACAAGCTATATTTATAATTTAAGAAAGGAATTAATCTAAAAAGATCTCAGATAATTATAAAAATTATTAAGAAAAAAGAATACTCTTTATATAAAATTATAAATAAAAATATTTAAATAAAATAATTAGTCTTAGAGTAGCTAACAGTCAGGATAAAATAGATTAATAGAAGAATTTATATCTCTTATTAGATTAATAATTAGATATAAGATTATTTTATATCTAATTATAGAATAATTAAAAATAAAATAATTAATTATTTTAATTATTCTTAATATTAAGATTAATCTACTATATTTTTTAAAATCTTAGTTTAAATAAAATATACTTAAATTAATTTCTGTCTATTCTAATTATTTATATCTTTATTAATAATTTATATAAAATAAACTATTTTAATTTTAAAAATAATTATAAAAAAAAGCAGTATATTTTATTTAATATTATTTTAATTAATTTAAGATTATCTTAAATAATAATTAAAACTAAGCTTTTAATAAAAAACTGTTTTTATAATATAAAATAATATTATATATATATTTACAGCTCTGTTTTAGTTATATATTATTTATATATTATTTATATTTTTTAAATAATTTTTTAAAATTAATATAGCTCTTAATAGATTTTTTTATATAATAATAATTTAACTAATTATTTATTATATTAATTTAAAAAGTTTTTTAAATATTTATTATAAATCTAAATAATTTAAATAATTTATATTATTTAATAATAATATTCTGTATTATTCTATCTACTTAATCTATCTAAAAATCTATATTTTTAAAAAATTATAATAAAAAAACTTAAATAATATTTTAAAAAGATTTATAAAAGATTTCTGTAGATTTTATTATTAAAAAAATATAAAATAAAAATTATTTATAAAAACATTTTCTGTAGGATTCTCTAAAAGCTATTTATAAAAATCTTTTATAAAACTTTCTAAAACTTATTTATAAAAGATTTTTATAAATAGTTTTTATAAATTTAACTTATATAATAATTATTAAATATTATATAATTTTATCTATAAGTAAGGTAAAAAAATATCTTTAATAAAAACTTATTATTATTATATAACTTTAATATATGTAAAATAATATTATATTAATAGAATGTTTCTGATTTTTTATTTTTTTTACTACTTATATAGATAGATAGATTACTATAAATTAATTATAATTATTAAATTTATTCTTAAAGAAGATTATTAAACTCTCTTTCTTTATTTTATAGATTTTTATAAATTATAATAATATTTAAACAGAGAGTAGCTTTTTAGTTTATATTATATTTTTTTTAAATCTTAATATTAAGTATATAATAAAATATTAGAAAATTATTTTTCATTCAGCTCTTTTAAAAAGAATTTCTATTTTTTATAATTAATAATAAATATTTTTTTTAACTAGATTTATATCTAAGATTAAAAGCTATTCTTTTAGTTTAATTAAAAGAAATAATAATAATATAGACTTATTTTTTAAAAAATATATTATTTCTTAATAAGATTTCTTTTATTTTCTATATTATATATTTATATATTTTATAATATTTAATAATTAATAACTTCAGGACTAGTTCTATAAGCCTTATTTTTATAAAAACTATAAAAAATAAATATTTTAATATATTTTTAAATAAATTATTAAATAAATACTGAATAAAGATTTGTTATAGATATATAATTATTAATAATATTTTTATAAATATTAATCTTAGAGTCTTATTTTTATATAAGATTTCTAGACTTTTTAATAGATTATTATTACTAATATTTATTATAATATCTTTAAACTCATATTATTTATAATAAAAAAAACTTTCTTAATTAAATATTATATTTTTTTATTATTTATTATCTGCTATTCTGAATTATTGAATATATTTAATTAAAAAAATAATTAATTATATTATTCTAGTATTCTTCTGGATACTTATTTATTTTATTAAATATAAATTAAAGATTATTTCTTAGAGCTATTAAAAAATATATATTTAATTATTATTAAAAGTTTTTGATAGTAAATATATATTAATTATAATTAATTATTAGACTAGTTGTAGGACCACAATCTAGAGGAGTTGTTGCCACTGAGCCAAAAGACTAATATTAAATACAATTATCTATAGATCCCTAGAATTCTATATATATACTTAGATATATCTAGAAGAAGATAGGTTTTATTCTTATAAGAATATATTCCGCGGATATTATTTCTTATAATTATCTCTTTTTTATAATACTCTGGCCAATCACAGACTCTCTGGCCCTAAACTAGACTCTCTGATTAATCACAAGCATGCTATTCAGGAATTATTATCTTGATATATTATATTATATATAGTAAAGCCCTTAACTAATCTTCTTAGACTAGTATAGTTATATATAAGCAGATTACTAAGAGAATTATATAACTAGACTAGTTCTACTAAAATTAGCTCTTAATTAAATAATATAAAGTCTATTATCAAAATCAAATTTATAATTACTAATTATAAATAAATATATAAGACTATAATCTAGAAATATTATTATTATTAAATTAAAAAATTAATATTATTTATAATTATTTATAGATCTCTAGAATTCTATATATATATTTAGATATATCTAAGAAAAGATGGGCTTTATTCTTGTAAGAATACATCCTGTGGATATCATTCCTTATAATAATTAAAAAAGAATAATATATTAAAATAAACTCTAGTTATTAAATAAGCTAAAGCTTTTTTTAATATTAAAAGATTATATTTATAAATTATATAATCTTCTGAATCTATTATTAAAAGTTAGAATAATAAATACAAAATATTAAATAAATATATAAAGATTATTTATAAAAGTTGTTTATAAATTATTTTTGAAAAAAACTTTATAAAAGCTTTTTATAGATAATTTCTATTATATATTTTTTTAATTATTTAAAAGATATTAGTAAAGATTTTTAGTCTTTTATTATTATTATTTTATATAAACTATAAGGATAGTAATCCTTATAACCCTTGTGATATATTATATCGCAAGGAATGCCCACACTGCGGAGATAGTTTCTCGCGAAGTAATTATACTAGTATAATATATAATTCACAGAATTCTTGCAGATATATCTATTTGTAAGAAAAGCTAGATAAAAGACTAGTAATAATACTTTAAATAATATAGATATTATCTTAATTTTATAATAAATATTTTTTTTATATTATTTTAATATATATTTTTATAATCTTATTATTTAAAATCTATAAAATAATTTATTAAAACTATATCTATATAAAATATTAAATATTATATTTATAAAGATTCTTTAAATCTTCTGAAGATTAATCACAAAATTATTATAAAAAAATAATTAAATAAATATAATCTTATTATTCTTTAAAAATTTTTATAAATAATTAAATATATTTTAATAAATCACAGAATTAGAACAGAGACTTAGAACTTTTATAAATAATAAAAAAATTTATAAATTTCTAAGTAATTCTAATATTTTATTTATAAAATTAAAAAAAACTAATATATATATATATTCTTTATAAAATAATAAATATTATAATACTTATAATTATATTATTTTTTAATTATTTATTATTTAGTAAAAATCTACTGCGGAGGCTAATAATTAAAATAAGAATTAAGAAATATAAATTATAATAATTTATTTAAATTATATATTTAATAATCTATAAAAAATAAAATTATAAAGTTTTTTTAAGAGAATAATTAGATAAATCTTTATAAATTTCTTAAGATACAGCTAGATAATTTAAAATATTATAAATAAAAAAAATAATTATAAATTTTAAAAATAATTTTTTATAAAAGAAAAAAATTTTATATATTTATAATATTAAAAAAAAATAAAAACAGAGCTAGATTATAAAATATAAAAATTAAATATTATATAATTATATTTATTCTTTAAATTATTTTTATAAAATATAAAATAAAAAATTTATAAACAGCTAGATCTTTTTATTATTAAATAAGATTTAATTATATTACTTATAAAATTAAGATTAAGTATTAATTAATAAAATAAAAAGATTAATTATTTATAAAAAAAAGTTATTATTATTTATAAATTAAATAAAATAATTTAATAATTAGAATTATTAGAAGAGATTTTTATAAAAAAATATTTTATAATTAAATATATTAAAAATATTTATTTTATAAGATTTTATATCAGTATTTATAAAAATAATAAAATATTTTAATTATAAAAAATAAGATTATATTATAAAAAATTATTATTAATATAAGAGTAAAAATCTTAAAAAATAATTTATAATCTAAGTAAATTATAAAAAATTAATAAATATATTTTTTATAATATATTTTATTTTAAGATTATAAGAGTAATTATTTATATAGAATAAGATTAATCTACTTAAAAAAATTAATATCTTAATTAATATAAATATAAAAATAAATCTAATATCTATAATAATAATAAAAATTATAAAATAATTAATAATATTTATAAAGATTTTTATAAGATTATTAAATAATAATAATATTTAATTAAAAAAAACTATAATATTTAAAATTAATTTTATAAATATAAAGAATAACTATAAGATCTATAAAAAATTATTATTATAATATCTAATATAAAAAAAATATATTAAATATATTATAAATTTAGACAGAGATTTTTATTATAAAATTTAACTAATATTATTTAAGATTTTATAAAAAATAATAAATTAAAATATAATATATTATTATAACAGAGTTTCTTATAAAAAAAACTAAAAATTAAATAATTATAAATTATAATAATTAAATTTATTTATAAAAAATAAATCTAAAAATATTTTTAGAATAATTTTATAAATTTAAAATAATATTTATAAAAAATAAAATAACAGACTATTTATTTTTATAATTAGATATTAATCTAAAGATTAATCTAAAAAAAGACTATAAATTAAAAATAAATTTAATTTATAAAATATTATTTATAAAGTAGAAAGTACTCTAAGTATATTTATAAAAATATTTTATATATAAATAGATTTAATATTTAAAATTATCTATTAAAATATTAGTTCTTTTTATAAAAAAAAAGAATAAAAGCTTATAAGTATATATTAATTATTATAAGCTAAATAAATAGATTATTAAAAATAAGTATTTATTATTATAAATTAATAGCTGTATTAATCAGCTTATAAAAATATTATAATTTATATAATTTAATCTTCGCGAAATTTATTATAAAATAAAAATTATAATAATTATAAATAAAAATAATCTTTTAAATAAAGTATAGCTTATTTAAATATTTAATTATATTATTTAAATTAATTAATATATTTATAAGATTTTAAGATTTTATAAATTTTTTATTTATAAAGTATTTAAATAACTTTATAATTATTTATCTTAATAATATTATAATATATTTATAAAATCTAGAAATATATAAAAAATAAGTTTACAAAGTTATATATATCTTAATTAAGATAAGTTTATATATAAAACTAAATAAGTATTATTTTATATAAATAGAAATTAAATTTCTTAAATTTATTATTAGCTGTAAAAATATATAGATAAAATCAGAATAAATTATAATAATCTATAAGTAATTAAAATTATAAAATATAAAAATATACTATAATTTATAAAATTTATAAATTAATATTAATAATTTATTTAAAAATACTTATAAATAATAATTCTACTTATAGATCTTACTAAGAAATTCTATAAGAAAAAAAAAAGAAATCTAGTATAAAGTTTTTCATAATTAATATTTATAAAAATTTTAAGTAACTAAAGATAATATTTATAAAAAATATTATAATTATTTATTTTAAAAAAAGAAAATAAATATATATTAAAATAAATATATCTAGTTTTATAATTAATAATATATTATTATAAAAAATATAAATAATTAGTAAACTCTGATTATATTTTATTTATAAAAAATAATTATAATAAAAAAAAATTATAAAATTTATAATTAAGAACTTCTTATAATAATAGAATTATTTAAAAAATAATATTATTAATTAAAAAAAATAGATTTTATAATAGAGATATTTATTAATTATAAAAGTCTTAAATATTTTATAACAAGCTTAGAATTATTATAATAGAGTGGCTAACAGCCAGATCAGATCAGGTTAATTAGAATTTTTATATCTAATCACCAGATTATAATTAGATTAAGAAAATTTTTATATCTGATTATAATATAGCTAAAAATTAGATAATTAATTATTTTAATTATTCTTAATATTAAGATTTATTTATTATATTTTTTAAGCTCTAGTATAATTAAGATATATCTATATTAAATAATTATTAATCTAACTATCTTTATTATTATTTAAAAATATATAAAAAAAAGCTTTTTAGATTAAAGAAATATAATTAAAAAAGAAATTAATATCTTCTTTATTATTATTTATTAAGAATAATAAGAAAATTCTAGTTATATTAATAAAATTTAGCTTTTTATAAAATTATTATTCTTATAATAAATAATATATATAAAAATATATAATTATTACTTTATTTTGACTATATATTTTAATTATATTATAAAATATTAGAAAAACTATATATTAATTATTAATTAAAATATTAAAAATAAATATATTATTTTTATTTTATTATTTCTTCTAAATCAGACTATTCTTAGATTTATAAATAAAATATAGCTTAAAGAGCTATTAATAAAATTAAAAACTAATAGATAATTAAGAAGATTATAAATAATTAAATTATTAAAATAAAATAAATTAAATAGATTAAATAAATTAAATAAATTAAATAAATTAAATAAATTAAATAAATAAAATAAATAAATAAAATATACTAGATCTATATTATAATATTATAATTTTTATAAAAAATTTTATAAAAATCTTTTATAAATTTTTTTTATAAATATTTATTTTTTATTCTAGTCTATTATATTTTAAACAGCTTTATTTAAAAAAAGAAATTATTTTATAACTCTAAGCTTTAAATATAAATTTTTATTTATTAAATTTATTAAAATAAATAAAATACAGCAGATATCTTAGCTATATATTAAAATATAATAGATTATATTTATATAAAATTATATTTTAAAATAAAATAAATTATTTTTATAAAATTTTTTATTTTTATTTTTTATATTTATTATTTATAAAATAGCTTTAGAATTATAAATTAATTATAATTATTTAATTTATTTTTAAAAAATATTATTAAGTTTTTCTTTTTTTATTTTTTAGATTTTTATAAATTATAATAATATTTAAACTAAGATAAGCTTCTTAAATTAGATCTTTTCTTTTTTTTTAAATTTTAAGATTATATATATTATAAAGAATTAGAAAATTATTTTATATTTAGTTTTTTAAAAAAAAATTTTATTTTTTAGAATTAATAGTAAAAGATAATCTTTTCTAAAGATTATATATAAATTAAAAAATTATTATTTTATTTTAATTAAAAAAAATTATTAATAATATAAAACAGCTTTTAGAAAGATATATTATTTTTTAATAAAATGTTTTATATTTATTATATTATATATTTTTATATCTTATAATATTTAGAAATTAAAAACTTAAAAACTAGTTTTATAAATTATTATCTTTATAAAAGTTATAAGAAGAAATTATTATTAATTATATTTAAATAAATAATTAGTTAGATACTAAGTAAAGAATTATTATAAATATTTATTTATTTTTTTAAAATGAATCTTTTTTAATTATTTTTTTTTTAGATTTTTATAATTTATAATAAATAGAATTTTTAGAATTAAGTTTTATATTTTATAATTATTTATTATTTATTATTTTAAATTATTAAGTATATTTAATTTAAATAAATAATTAATCTTATTATTTTATTTCTCTATTAAAAATTAAGTTCTTTTAATTAAATATAAATTAAAAAATATTTTATAAAATTATTTAAAAAGATATATATATAGCTACTATTAAAATTCTTAAATATTAAATAAATATTAATTATAATAGACTGCTGGATTAGTTCTGATTAAAAAATATTTTTTAATTTAACTAGATATTTTTTAATAAAAAATATAAATTATTATAAGATTTTATTAAATTTTTAATTAATATTTAAATCTCATATTAATAAAAATCTAGCTATAATTATTCTATTAGTCTTATATAAATATAATCTTATTTATTAATTATTAGATATAATAATTAATAATATTAATAATAATAATATAATATTTAGTATAATCTTAGCTAAACTCTAAACTTAATTTAATTAAAATATTTAGTTTTATAATATTCTAATTAATTTTAATCTTTTAAAAATTATTTAAAGCTAATATTATATTCTCTATCTTATTTATATAATTTAGCTTATAATTAATACTCTTTTACAGAAACTTTAAATTAAAATCTTAAATAATATTATTAAATATATATAAAATAATAATAATAAAAGTCTTAAAATCTTTTTTAATATTTTAAAAATTTTTAAGAAGATATATTTTAAAAATTATTTATAAAAAATTAATATAAACTCTTTTTTTATAAAAAGCTTCTAAAAGTCTTTTATTAATTAATTTATTATATTAATTCTTAATTATAAATTCAGAAGATTATATAATTTATAAATATAAATTTTTAATATTATAAAGAATTTTTATTTATTTCATAATTTAAATCTAACTTAATTTATTATCTTTTTTTTAATTATAAAATTTACTGAAACTTAGTCTATTTTATAATTTATTAAATATTTAATCTTTATTAAATAATTAAAAGTTTTATTTAATATTATAAATATAATAATATTAAATATTTTCATTTTATTATAATTAAATAAAAATAAATAAAATATCTTTTTAAGTTTTTATATTTTTTTTTTATTTTCTGTTTCTCTAAGAATACTAGATTTATTATTTATAAGATTTATAATATTTATAATAATTTTTTTAATTATTTAAATTATTTAATTAACAGACTGAAAAAAAATAGATATTATAAAAAAAAAAGATTTTAAAAATTTATATAATATATATTAGAAGCTCTAAAAGTTTTATTATTATATTTATTAAATAGAAAATTATATTTATATAATTATAATTATTCTAGATCTGATATTAAAGCTTAAGAAGTTTAAAAAAATATATAATTAAATAATAATATTAATTAATATTATAATATTAAATTATTTTTAAAAAGATATTCTTTTTTATTCTAGTTAAAATCTAATAATTAATATATTATTAATAATCTTTAGATTATTATTAAATTTAGATAAGATTTTTATAATATTTTTAAATATTAAAAACTCTTATCTATAGTTAAAATATATAAAAAATTTAAGATATATCTAGATATTAAAGATATATAGCTTCTTAAAATATCTTTAATTAAATTAATATAATTCTAGATATTATAGAATATACTAATATTCTTATTTATTAAAAATTCTACTATAATTAGTTTTTTATTTTTATTAAATACTTAGAGATTTTCTCTTAGTTATAATTAATATTAATATTAAATATTTTTTTAATAATTCTTAAGATATCTATTACTATTACTGAAGCTGTCTTAATTCTAATATAATTAAAATAATTATATTTTAAATATATACTAATTATTTTATTATAAGTAAAAATATTAGAATATACTTAATAATCTTAATTTAGATTTAATTATTTTTATATTAAAAAATAAAAAAAGAATAAAATAATATTATCTTCTATATTAATAAGAATAAGAATATAAAAATTTTAAAAAATTTAAAAAATAAATTATTATTAAAATTAGAAGAACTAGTTTTATCTGAGTTTTTAATTATTATATATATTTAA
>NW_020290469.1:0-100267 GCF_003184545.1 Aspergillus heteromorphus CBS 117.55 | reverse complement strand
CCCCGGTTACTGCGCCAAAGATTGAAGCCATCAATCGAATCACCACTCCTACCTATGGTGTATGGAAAGTCCCTATTACCGCTACTGATTCGCGAGGAGGCACCCGTACTTTCGAACGGTATTGTGTAGGGATTAACCGGGACCCCCGACTGGAAGGCAGCCCTGTACTACTTCAATGACTACGCTTCACGATCTATATATTACCTTATCAGCATGGAACCGCCAGTGGTGGTTTAGCGTACCGTCTATTTCGCTGCTTTCCGTTACTCAATTTACTAAAGCAACTCGAAACTCAGCAAGAGTGTACGCCATTGTTAAGCTCCCCGAAGACGTCTGGCTACCAGAAGAAGAACCTCGCGATTCGTCACCGAACCCTGAGGTAATTCCCGTTGAACTCAAGCAGTTTCAAGATGTATTCTCTATGGATTCCTCCCAACAGCTACCTCCTCATGGCCCTGCGGACCACGCCATTGACATTAAACCTAATGAAACACCCCCTTACGGTCCAATATACCCCTTATCCGAAGCTGAACTTAAGATCCTACGAGAATATATCGAAGAGAACCTGAAACTAGGCCGAATTCGACCTTCAAAGAGCCCTGCTGGAGCCCCTATTCTCTTTGTACCCAAGAAAGATGGTAGCTTACGCCTTTGCGTAGACTACAGGGGTCTTAATAAGGTTTCTATCAAGAATCGCTATCCCTTACCTCTTATTTCGGAGATTCTTGACAGGGTTTCGGGAAGTACCTACTTTTCAAAGATCGATGTCAAGGATGCGTACTACCGAATCCGCATCAAGGAAGGCGATGAATGGAAGACAGCGTTTCGCACCCGATACGGCCACTTCGAATACACGGTCATGCCATTTGGATTGACTAACGCTCCAGCAACTTTCCAAAACTATATGCATACTGCGCTTCGAGGACTCCTCGATGACTTTTGTATAGCGTATCTGGATGATATTCTCATCTTTTCGTCAGATAAGGAATCTCATACAAAGCATATTCATCAAGTTTTGGAGAGGCTTCGAGAAGCTCAGCTCTATGCAAAACCATCAAAATGTTCATTCTACCAATCCCAAGTCGAATTCCTGGGGTACATCATCGACTCTGACGGAGTATCCATGGATCCTCGACGGGTAAACGACATCGTTTCGTGGCCGATTCCCGAAAGTTACCATGATGTCCAGGTCTTCCTTGGATTCTGCAACTTTTACCGACGATTTATTCAAGACTACTCTCGTATTGCCTTGCCCCTTACTTCTTTGCTTCGTGGAACAACCAACGGGCGGAAGCCAGGGAAGATCCATCTAACCTTAACCGAACGGACTGCTTTCCGCCGCCTTATTACTGCCTTTCAACAAGCATCTTTACTAATGCATTTTGATCCTACAAAACCCCGCCGTTTAGAAACTGATGCGTCAAAAGAAGGGATGAGTGGCATCCTATCCCAATCTGACACCAAGGGTGTATTCCATCCAGTTGCATTCTGGTCCCGTAAGTTCTCCGGTGCCGAGCTAAACTATGATACTCCAGATCAAGAGCTATTCGCTATCGTTTACTCTTTTAAACAATGGCGACAATATTTAGAAGGCGCTCCCCAAACAATCGAGGTCCTATCAGACCATTCGAACTTGCAATCTTTTATGCGTCAAACCCGGGTTAACGGGAGGCAAGCTCGATGGCTTATGAGTCTAATCCCCTACGATTTCATCATTAAACATAGAACAGAGAAATCAAACCCAGCAGATGGACCCTCCAGAATGCCTTCTGAATCTCAAGTGAAACCTGCTCCTCAAGAGAAACTGTTGACCCCGATTCGAGCGCGATTCGTGGGCGTATCATCCCTGACAATAAGGGATCTTGTCAAAGAAAAAACCCAGTTCGAACCTCGAGATGCGCAGGGTTACCCTGGGTTCGATACCCGCATTGCGTTGAGCTCAAAGAACCCCAATGGTCGAGCCGGTATAGAGACAGCTGACTGGGCTGCTTGGGAGAACTTATCTCGAGAGAGATTCATTCCCCAATCTACGGCGTCACGAGTGTGTGCCGCGGAAGTTTCGTACTCGGATACATGTAATTCCGAACTTCAAGAGATAATCTTGCGTTTGCAGAACGATGATCCAGAGATATAACGGCGAAAGGCTGCTATTCAACAAAAGCAATCGGGCCAAAAGCATTGGATCATTAAAACAACTGGTCATATCTGTTTCAAAGACCGATACTATATCCCCTCTTCTGAGACACTACGTCAGACGCTTATTAAGCTATACCATGACGATCCGTTAGCGGGACACTTCGGAAAGACCCGAACAGAAGCACTGCTACGCAGAAAGTTCCACTGGAACGGATTACAGCACGACGTAGCCGAATACATCCAAACTTGTCCAATATGCCAAGGAACCACTGCTCCAAAGCATCAACCATATGGCAGTCTTGAATCATTACCGATTCCATTACATCCCTTTGCCGAATTGGCAATGGATTTCATTACAGGGCTGCCCCCTATCATCCAATATAGAAAGACTGTTGATGCTATTCTAGTTATTGTCGATCGATTCTCGAAATACTGTCTTTTCTTTGCTGTTCCGTCCACGATAACTGCCCCAGACCTTGCCAAACTGTTCCATAAACAGGTTGAATTGATCTTCGGACCCCCAAATGGGATCGTATCTGATCGAGAATCGATCTTTACCAGCAAATTCTGGTCAAATTTAGCCTATAATAGCCATATAACCTTGAAGCTTTCGACTGCGTTCCACCCTCAAACCGATGGCCAAACAGAACGGATGAACCAAACACTCGAACACTATCTCCAATGCTACTCCAGCCAGTATGATGCCAACTGGCCATCAATCCTTCCAAGTGCTCAATTCGCCTGCAACAACGCAGATAATGCAACCACGGGCCAATCACCTCACAATATCCTTTATGGCTTTTCGCCGGACTTTCATATCAGAATCGAGGCCGATTCTCAGCAGCGAGAAGTCCCAGCGGTACAGGATAGGATCGAGAAACTTAGAGAAACGAGAGAACAGCTACAAAAGACATGGCGAATGGCTACAGAAAAGCAAAAGAAACACCATGATAAGCGCAGAAAGCCATTCTACTTCAAAGAAAGGGATCTAGTTAAGCTATCGACTCAGAACTTACGACTCAAAGAACCGAGAAAGCTGGCTCCGAAGTTCATAGGACCCTTTCGGATCCTTAAACGCATCGGATCTCAGGCGTATCGGTTATGTTTACCTGAGAAATATGGACGAATCCACAATGTATTCCATGTCTCCTTGTTGGAACCGTGGAACACTGGAAGAGATCATGAAGAACCGCTCCCGATGCCTGAGCTAGACGACGAAGAAGGGGATGACAGCGATGCAGTATAGATGGAAACGACGAAGATCACGCGAAACGACGAAGAAATGTAAAGGGAACGATCACAAACCACTAAAGGAACGACGACCACGAAGTAGAAGAGGAGGAGGAAGAGAAGTAACACGAGAGATTCTTTTATTTACACTTCTTCGCAGGGGATCCACCCATGCAAACACAACACGAGAGATTCTTTTGTTTACACTTCTTCGCAGGGGATCCACCCATGCAAACACAACTAAACACTCATGAAGCTATACAGAAACGGCACGTGACCCTGTTCATACTGTGTACCCCGCGAGTTCCCCACCTTTCGCTATCGGATCCCCACCGTTCCGAATCGGGAACACATGAGGCTATCCCCAACACCCGAGCCAGGTGGCTCGTCCCAGCGGAGGAGGGCGCCATTTGTGATAGAATAAACCAGCTATCGGGATAAAGGTCATCGGGATGACGTATTATAGTAGTTGTGAGAGTCGTGTCATCGGGATGACGTGTTATAGTGGTTGTGAGAGTCGTGAGGTCATCAATAGTGGTTCTACACCTCTCCGGCACCTATAAGGTGCCGATCCCTCTGTAAGGAGCTACTGATCCTTCAAGGATCAGTCTATCTCGTGGATATAGGCTACCTTTGTCATTATCAAACGAATACACGGTGTTTCATGGTTGATTCCTTACCTAGTCGACAGGCTTTCTACCCTGACAAGTAGATCCTATCACACTTATATACTTATTCTAAGTATTTTTTTTAATTAAAAATTATATACTCTCTTTGATTACAGAATAATATTATTATTAAAATAAGAATATCTAATAGTAATTTAATTAATATTATAAAATAGATATATTTTCTGAGATATTAAGAAATCTTAGACTATAATAATTCTTATTAGAATTTATTATAATTAATCTTTATTAATATTATAATCAGCAAAATTATTAAGAAGAGTTATAAAGATATTTTTTTATTTTTTAATATTTTTATAAATAGAGAAAAGAATAAGTCTGATAGAAGATTAAATAATATTAAGTTTAATAAAAAATTAAATAATATTATTATTTTTTTTAGCTTATCAAGAATCTTTTAGATAGAATATAATTAATTAAATAAAATATAATTCTAAAGATAATTAAGAGATTATTTAAACTCTTTTATATATTAGTAATAAATCTTTTATCTAAAAACTCTTAATAATTATTTTATATTTAGTTATAAATAATAAAATAATATAATAATTAGAATTATTCTTTATAGATCTAATAAATTATAATTAATATTTTATAAAGATTTCTATATCAGAATTTGGATTATTTTTATTATTATAATATATCTTTGTTTTATATAGTTTAATATAATATAATTAATAGATCTTATAATTCAAAGGACTTTAAATTTTTAATATATAATTATATTTTTTCTTATATTTAATTAAGTATTTTTTAATTATTCTTAAAAATATTTTTCTTGTCTATATATATATCTTCTTAGATAAATAAATATATATCTAATATTTAAAAATATACAGAAAATTAAGAATAGACTTTAAATTAGATAATTTATAATATTTATACTATTTCTATAGCAGAGACTTATTAATCTTATTATTTAAATAAATTAATTAATTAATAATCAGATTAACAGTATTAATTATAAAAAATTATATATTCTTAGATAGATTATTATTAATAATTATTATATAAATTATTTAATTAAAATAATCTTTATATTATTCCAAAGATTTATTAGTCTCAGATATATAATATAGTATTAAAATAATATATATTAATTAGTTTCTAATTTATTTAGTAAAAAAATTAAACTCAGTATCTTTATTAAGATATTAGTATTATATTTATTTATTAGTCAGTATTTTATATTTTTTAATAAAATACTTTAGTTTAGTATCTATATTCTTAATTTTTAAAAAATAAACTTTAAATTATTAAGTAGCAGGATTAACTATAATTAAATATATATAATATTTATTATATTTTATTAGCTTTATTAACTGGGTGTTAGTAGTTTATAATATTAAGAGATTTATATCTATAATAATTAAATCTTGGCTAATAACTTGCTTAGACTTTATTAATAAATATAATTTATAATTAGATTATATAGAATTATTAATCTTAAGTTAATTAACTATTATAATAATTTTTAACTTAAGAATATTTATATATTTTAGTTATTAATATAGTAATATTAGATTAAGTATTATAATTAATATAATTTTTAAATTCTTATATCTGTTTAACTTAATAAATAAAACTCTATATTTTTTATAAATTTTATTAATAATTTTCTGAATTCTGATACTTTAAATAATAATATTAGAATAATTCTATATATTATATATTTTATAAATCAAGATTTTATTAAAGATTCTAAAATTTATATCTGAATAATAATATATAATATTATATATCTTTATCTATTCTTTATAATTATTATTAAAATAAAGAAAAATTATATTATAATTTAGAATATAATCTGCTGTACTATTAAAAATATTAAATTAATATAAAATCTTATTTAATTAATAGAGAATATAATTAATAAAATAATTATAATCAGAGATAATATAATAATTAGCTTCTGAATCTTAAATTTATTAATTTTTTATATCTAAGATTTTTATATCAAGAATTATAGATTAGATAGATATAATAATATTATTAATATCTTTGTCTATCTTAGTATAAAGAAACTAAAAGAAAAACAGATATTTTAATATCTACTTTTTTTTATTATTTTTTTTATAGAATTTAATATAGTATATTATATTAAATAATAAAAATTATTATTATCTAATATTACTGCAGAGATATTAGACTGTTTTAAAAAATTTTTATATAAAATAAACTAATTTAATATAGCAGTTTACTTATTATTCTTAGATTAATATTCTTAAATATCTTATTTAGATATCTAATCTAAATCTTACAGCTTTGAAATTAAGTAAGAATAAAAATATAATTTATAATTATTTAAAATTCTATAATATATATATTTACTATCTATCTAACTATTAGAATACTTTAATTAATATTATTAATAATTATAGTTTATTATATCTTTTAAAGATTATCTTTACTATCTGCTTTTTAATATTAACTTTATATTAATATTATTATTCTTCTTCTTTAAATCAGATATCTTAGACTTAGATATCTTTATATATAAAATAATTAAAATAGTTAAGATTATAAAAATTAAAAAGATTATAATAATTATTTTTTCTATAGTTTTAGTATAAAAATAATTAAATTATTATTTAATATATATCTTCGGTTTAATCTTATTTATTTTTAGTCTCTAAATAATATATTAAAGTAATATATTATTCTTAAGCTTATATAGTAGTATAATTACAGAAATATAAAGAAAAAATATAATATTAAGATATATAATATAATTATATATCTTATAATATATAATAATAAAATCCGGAATTAATAAATATTAAGCTCTTTTTAAAATAATAAAATTATTAATTATATTTATAATCTATAGCTTATTATTATTAATTATAATATTATATATAATAGTCTATATATTATTTATATATTTAATAAAAAGATTAGAATTTTATAATTTTTTTTATAGATTATTTAATATCTGACTTAATAATTATATAACTATCTGTTTAAATTAATTTTATTATTAATAATAATATTCAGAGTTCTGAATAGATTAAGATATATTAAAATTAATAAATTATTTATAATTAATAATAATTAGTTTCTATTAGATCTATTAGATTTAATTCTTATATATAATTATATTATTAAGAATAATCTAAAGACTGCTAATTATAATTAAAGATATAAATTTAAATAAGTATTTCTTTTAATATATTTAATTAGTTATAAAAGATAAAATTATATTATCAGTATTATTAATTATATTTAAAATAATTAAAATATTAAGAATATAAAATCTAGAGTTAATAAATAATAAATCAGATTATTTAAAAATATATTTATTAATATTAATAAAAATAGCTCTTCAGGCCTATCTCTGTTATTATAGAATAATAATATATTATATTAATATATTAAAGAATTAAACAGAGAACTTAAGAAAATCTGCAAAATAATATATTTAAAATATCTTATAATAATAAAAAATACTTATAAAATATTTAGAAATTACTAGATCTTTTTTAAATAACAAGCCGCCGGGATTATAATCTTATAGAGATATAGAAAGCAATTATATAAGATAATAAAAAATAATAAGTTAATTTAAAGAACAGAGATCAGAGATCCCGGCACCTGAAGTAGGAGGCGCGGTCACGTGTCCTGGAGCGGCCACTGCCAACAGTAAATAATGAAGTCCTGGCACGACATGAATACTACTGCACCTTGTGCTCCGTAGATATCTATTGAGAGGATTGGGAAGTCTCTTGCCGATCAGTCCTGCGGTGTATCAACCGTTCGTCCTGCAACTGTTTACGTCGTGACTGTAGAGGTAGGGTGACGCAGAATCGATTCTCCGTGAGACAAGGCTTGGGACTTGGAGTGCAACGTGATCAGTATCTGATGGCTGAAACGTTGAAAAGCATCGATACTACTAGCCCACTTTTAATTCAATCTCGAAACAGGGGATTTCCGCCTACAAGAGATGCACTATCACGAGGACAGGGCCATATTTGGGCAGTCGAACCACGCCCCCATCGTCGAAACAGAGTCAGAAAAAAGGGTATTAGTATGCGAATGACTTTATAATTGCCATTGTTCTTTCCTCTTGATTTTCTTTTTTCTTTTCGGGGAAGGGAGGGGGACCTACCTATCTAAGTACCAGTCGAGCATCTGGCCTACGGCATCAACAATGATATCTGCTCGGCCGAGGCCAGCCTGGAAAGTTTGGGAGCCTGTTTCAAGCGGATCCAGGTAGATAGGTAGGTAGACAGGTAGACAGGTAGACAGGTAGACAGGTACCTAGATACAGTAGATCTAGATAGCCGATAGCATTGGTTCGGATCCTTCCTTTCCAGCTGGAGAATAGCACAGCGCTAGGTGATCTTATCTTCGACCAGAATCTGCTGCTGTTTTGCCCTGAACCCTGTTCCCAACGAACTTCCATTCTACCGGGTATGTAAGTACTCCGTACAAGAAGAACAAGAACGCACACCGAAGGACGGACTAATACGTACGGTACTCCCGTCCTTGTTGGTGTCATGCAGGCGGCAGTCACCTGAGAGAAAGCTCGGGAAAGGTGACCAAACGGGCCAGTCTGCTGACGCTTGTGTGGCCCCGGCGATCCGCAGAACCAAGCAGCATACCTGACCTGACTGCCGACCGGTTCAAACTCTGAAAATTATGAGAGCCACGGAACATCAAGTCATTGACTATCTATCTACCTTACCTAACATTCTGAGCCCCGGTCAGAACTCGGAAGGGCCTACGGTGCATATGCAGAATCTCTAGGCCAGCTACTACATACGACTACGACATAGTAAGGTACTCGTTCATTCATTCATATTCATTGTCCTCTACTATATACACACTACTAGATAAGTTCCAGTGCGGCAAGAAGTATACTTATCTGTACAGTATTCGGAGTTCCTTGTAAACATGACGAGAGAGAAAAGAAAAAGAGCAGAAGGCCTTTCCACGTTCTTGTGGCCAATTTTCCAACACTGCGAATCCCACACGGCATCCTCTAGGACGCATGCACTCTGAGAGGCTTGCTCGGACCAAACTCAACCGCTTCTCCTCTCCAGAGGCACACATAGACATCGGTACATTGGAGTTATGTGCATCAGTCAGGCCTAGCAGTAGTACCCTGGACTAGAGGTGGGGCAATTGATATGATACTGTTAATATGAATTCCTGGTAATGTATTTGTATTTCATGCAGAACGTCTAAAAATACGTCAGAAGAATTCATACAATCAATGTCCAGCTAAGCAGGTAATAGATACTAGGTACTCTGTACCTGCTATGGCATTAGTTGTATATGTTGAGCAAAGTTCAATGGGTACAATGGGTACACAGCTTCTCCCTATATGAAAAGGAAATGCTTTCCTTGAGGCACTTCGTACCTGACTTCCAAATCATTCTTGTCATCCTTAACATACTCCAAAGAACGTGGGCGAATGTGCTTATTTTGCTTAATCATGTGAAGGTTAGACTCGTACGGAGTACTCTTTCTCGAGTTGATGTTATTGTCCTAGCCCGCCCTCTGATTTGACGATACTTTGGGCTGATTTTACAGCCGTTCAAGTCAACGCCATCAAGCGTTGGACCTGCCCAGCCTCCCTTGTCTCATCTTGGTATGTCAACGCTTTGCCGCAACTGACGTCGATAGTGGCCAATGAAGTGGATGATAGGTCTGGGTTCTGTCGTACGCGATGCTTGAGTAAACTCAGGGTTTCCAGTTGATCTATAGTAGTCTTCGAATAGGACTTGCATCTGCATCCTCGCCATGGAGCCGGCTGCCTTGATTATGCGCGACGTCTGTGATTTCCCTGTCGTGAAATAAACAACAAACAGACTGGCTAGAAACAGATACACAAAAGATGGGAGCATGGTGAGAAGAAGTTCAATTAGAAAATCAAACAGAGATAGGGAAGATTATACAGAGTACGGCGTACCTCTACATGAGAAGTTTGGTCGAGACCCATACCTGCCAAGTCCAGATAGATGGGAATTCACCTTGGATGCTGGGCCTCACATGACCCGTCTCTTTTTGAACGGACCAGCTGCTACTGCATAGATCCTTGTTACTAAATAAAGAAGTCCGACCTCTCTCACCAGTGGCCCAGCCACTTACATAGATAGATAGTACCTACTATTCAGATACCATGGCCCGTCCTTAGCACGGAGTATGGTATGTACTATGTAGCCGTTCCTGTTAGCACCATGCGCTTACCCTAGCCATTGTGGGGTTGACCCGAGACGAGACTTGTGACCTTCTTTTCCAACCATGATGTAAATTTGCGGCATGTCCCTTGATGGTAGATAGCTCGACCGGGTTACGCAAATTTGTAACCAAACTAGAGTTTGTTGGGCTAAGCATCATGCCCATGCGGTTGCATAAGTAAGCTTACATGGGAGGTTTTTTTTTTTCGCACTCTTGAATGCGGACAAAGGTGTCGGGGATATTCACCCTTAAAGGCACTGCCTGCTACTCACTTCTTTATATGGAGACGGGTATCAGCAATACACTCGTATATGCCCGTACTCTGCAACGAATTTGCAGATTATTAAGGACAATGGATATGAATTAGCCAGAACACGGACCGCGTCAGAATGTTAAATCATTTATCTATACACGTGGGCGCGGCATTGTCTGCTGTCTTAATTTAACGTACGCACTACCTAGTGCTCAGTAGATGAGAATGGGTAGACAAGGTCTTTCATTTTACCTAGTACTAGGCCTTGCCGGATGCTGTGTCCCCTCAACATAAACTCATATACCACACTCTATCTCAGACACCGAACTCCATTGTTGCCAGGATCAGCGGCTCTCTTTGGATCATGATAGCCGGCTAGATAACTGTGGTTGTTGGACATGATGGCTAACCTTTTCGAGCCTTTTCCCGGCCAAAGTACCCTGCCTACTACTACCACCTGGCAGATAATGTACTTACGACTGGCCCTTCGAGCTACAATCGTGAGCATCAGCTTCAGGTGGCTAGTACTAACTTCAATCTGACCTACGTCTGCATCGAACTTTGGTGAAAAGCCCATCCAATTTCATTGAAGTCTAGATCCCGGTCAAATATGCGGCGATCGAATCCAGGCACGTATGGGCGATACCATCCGACGGCGGATAGGCTGTGTGTCAATTACATACAGTATTTACAATACTTGAACGATGGCAGGTGGCTAGTAAGGGTGGCCAATGAAAGAGCTTCCAGTGAAAACCACGGCTGGTCACTTGACACCCAGGAGCCAATGGCGAGACATCATGGCAGAGCTTCCCTGCCAGGGCTGTCACCAGAACTCCTAGTAGTGTACCTTAGGTGTAGGTAGGAGTAACGGTTTGGATTCTTCTTCGGGCTATGACATGGTGCTAGTATCTAGTGATCCAGGCACCTTCCTGTGGCCCTCCTTTTGGTTCACCCGCAGGCACTTTGTAGCTGTCGACTGTGTCTGTTTTACTGAAGCAGAGAGGGAAGGCCCGGAACAACCACACCAAGAGCAGGAGGGCCACCGAGATGATTGGACATATATGAAGAGAAAGAGCCAAGGTACCTAGTAGGCAGGTGGACTATATATGGACCGTGGGTAGTTCAGCGTTAATACTCCCTACTTTCTGAAGCAAAGGCGTGCGGAATGTAGAGCCTTAATAATGGTGGCAGTACGCAATTTTTATCATTTCCGAAAACTTCACGACCAACTTTCCAGGAAGGGCAGAGTCGAGTTGTCCGCTCTAGCCCTCAGAATTTGATGCTAGGAATGCCAGGAATCAAGAGAATTGCCCCGAACTTTGTGCTTTGCGCAGCGAAGAAACTTCATTATCCAAGGAAGGGTACCGAGATTACAAATTTGACAATTGGTACTCGAGCGCCGCACCATATCTATTCCTATTACGGAGAGCACTTAGTAGTATTGTCAACCCAAGCGCTCGGGACCATGGTCATCTGCCCATTAAGAATGGGCCGTCGGTTTCTCATGGTTCCGGCAGCTACGCCTGCCTCACGCCCAATCTAAATGGTTCCACCTCAGGTCCGTCAACTACTGATCTACTCCGTATTATTCCACACTCAACTATCCACGGGATATCCAGGTACGATTTAATGTGACATACTTAGATCATGAACTAGCGATGTTGATGTTGAGTTATTGTTAGTGTATTCTTGCACTTGCTTGTATACGTGCGATGTAAGTAGATGGATTGACAGGGAAACGAGTCACCCACAAAAAGTACCCGAGGGCAGCTTTTCGTTGTTCTTGTGGTGAGATATACATGCTTAGATATATTCCATACGCATCACCTGATGAGAGTCTCCCGGGGAGATGAAATAGTACTGTCCAGCATGGAGAACTTCTAACTACTGGTAGGTATACAGTACATAGTGACATATCCTAGTGGCATCATCCAAAGCCATGGATAGAATAGTTAGTAGTACGGGGTACTAACTAGTGATACCTTGCTTCCTTCCGGTAAGGGCAATGGCGTCATAGTACTACTGGGTATTATGAAGTCACCAAATGGTGTATGGTATTGTATGTACCCGTACGTCGCTATACAGACACCCTTAGTACCATGTAGAAAGGTATAGTCGTACTACCTACGGAGTACGCCCCTCTCTTTCTGGGTACTATTATCCTTGCAAATTTTCATTTTTCCGCTCCTGCCTGCCCCCTTCTCTCACTTGCGGTTAATGCTCACTACTACCTGCCGTAGTACTGGGTACTGGTGCTGGTAATAGTATAGTACTGTGTCGGAAGGAATATCAATAGTTATTATAATACACACACAGAGAGAGAGAGGGAGGAGGGGAAGTCGCAAGTATTGTAGATTGGCATGAGGGACATCTAGAAGTATACCTCACTTACCTCGGGGTTATTGAAATCCATGAGGCATTGTTACTATTATGGGAAGCAACACTTTGGTGCAAAGACGGTTCAACATATGCCGGAAGCCATAAACAGCAATCACGGTAATCCCAACCCTCATCATCCACTATTCTGTTGCCTCTGCTGCTAGATGGGTACACTGCTTAGGTACGGAATACCATCTCTACAGAGGTAGGTAAACTTACCTAGTACTGCCGGGGTAAACCGCTCCCGCTGCCCCCTCCTCCCCCCCAAAAACCAAACCCAAACGTTGCCCTCTACTCCGTAGTATGTACTTAGTTTCTGGGGCCTAACCAACAGAGTACAACCAGATATTGAGGCAGGCTTATTTTCGATCTGGTGCTAGTAATTCCCTCCTTTTGGCATCGTTATTCCCTCTGAGCTCCCGTGTACTTACTCCTGATTCATCTATCTTATTTCCCTTGCCCTTTTTTCAATTATTTCCTTTTCCCCTCCTCCCCCCCCCCTCCCTCCTCTCCAACCCATTTCCACCCTCCTCCCTAGTTGCTACTGCCATTGCCATTCTTACTGATATTTCTTATTTGCCCGGAGTTGGCTCGTGTGTTCCTTACCTTCTTCCTCTCCTCCCGGTGCTTTATTCCCGCGTTCCTGCAGCCCTCGCGTGTTCGGGCTTCGTCGCTCCATCAACGTCACCTGCTCAGTCTCTCCTCTCTTCCCTCCTCCGACCGACCATCCCTCCCCTTTGAGCACCCGTGCTTCTCTCTCTTCCTACCTACCTACCTTACCCGCCCTTCCTTGAATTTCTCCTGCCACACTGGTGAGGCGCGAAATCCATACACGCAACCTATCCTCGAACCGGTTGCTGTTTTTCTCTTTTCTCCTTCCTCGCCTCCTGCTGCCACTGCTTTTTTCCCTTCTCCCTCTCCCCTACCTTCTCTCTTTTGGAAGGACTGCCTGCCCTCTGCGAACCCGCTTCGGTCTTTGGGGCGTTCCCTGCTCAGGTCTTGTGTCTGCACTCTTGGCACTCTCTCCAAGTCCATTGGTCCTTGGTCTGAGCCTTCCCGTCTGCGATTCGCCCGTCCGCTTCTCAACCTTTCATCTCACGCGCACCTCCACTCAACATCCACCGTTCGGATATTCCGCCCATCCAGAGCACCCCTCCCAACTAGTGCTCCACTGGTTACAGTCTGCCCAAAACGGACCTCACGCCTTGCGTCTGCGACTCTTTCCGCCCTCCGCTGTTGAAGTTCACTCCTCCCTTTTCTCGATAGCATTGCCCCAAGTTGCCGCCCGTTGTCGTCTCCACTAGCCGTCCGTGATGTCACAGAATAGGCCTGGGGTGTTCTCGAGTCTGCGCATGGGTGGTAAGCACCGACCTTGACGACGACGCAATTGTCGTTGGAGCACCTTTACGGGAGTCGCTTGCTGATATTTTCCTGTCGTTTGCGATTAAGCAGAAGTCGTCCGCGAGAAAGTCCAGGATGGGCTTACAGGGGAAACCAAGGAAATCTCCTACTCACAATGTAAAATTGTGGGCAATGGATCGTTTGGTGTCGTCTTCCAAACGAAGATGATGCCTAGCAACGAAGATGCTGCTATCAAACGGGTCCTGCAAGATAAACGGTTCAAAGTATGTAACTGTCACCGGTGCTCGACCGGGCCCCTCCCTACTCGTCCTGCCCACTCGGTCGCTAACACTGCTCCAGAACCGTGAGCTCCAGATCATGCGGATCGTGCGCCACCCGAACATTGTAGAGCTGAAGGCTTTCTACTACTCTAACGGTGAAAGAGTATGTTGCTTTTGTTCTCCCTGTTATTTCTCTTCGCTTCCTTGGTTCATCTCGTGTTCTTACGGCTGCCTTGCCTATCACCCACATCGCTTTCTCTGCTAACCATGCTGTGGGTATTTTAGAAAGACGAAGTGTATCTGAACCTCGTCCTCGAATACGTACCAGAGACTGTTTATCGAGCTTCGCGGTATTTCAACAAGTTGAAGACGACCATGCCGATGCTGGAAGTGAAACTTTACATTTACCAACTATTCCGTTCCCTGGCGTACATCCATTCGCAGGGCATCTGCCATCGTGATATAAAACCACAGAACCTTTTGCTCGATCCGAACACTGGCATCTTGAAGCTGTGCGACTTCGGTTCTGCTAAAATTCTCGTCGAGAATGAGCCCAATGTTTCGTACATCTGCTCCCGCTACTACCGCGCACCTGAGTTGATCTTCGGCGCGACGAACTACACCACGAAAATTGGTAATTCCTCAATTCAACTCCAGCGACTTTGGATGTGCACTAATCAATATCAGATGTATGGTCCACTGGTTGTGTCATGGCCGAGTTGATGCTAGGACAACCGCTCTTTCCTGGAGAATCGGGAATTGATCAGCTCGTGGAGATCATCAAAGTTCTGGGCACTCCCACGCGGGAACAGATACGCACTATGAACCCGAACTATATGGAGCATAAATTCCCACAGATCAAGCCACACCCCTTCAATAAAGTGCGTGTTTCCCAACTGTGGCACTCATTTGCTTATAATACTAATTCGCTGCCAGGTTTTCCGGAGGGCCCCCCATGAGGCCATCGATCTGATCTCGGCTCTCCTAGAATACACACCGACACAACGTCTCTCGGCTATCGAAGCGATGTGTCATCCATTCTTCGATGAACTTCGGGATCCTAACACCCGGTTGCCTGATTCACGGCACCCTAACGGTTCCTCAAGGGAACTCCCTCACCTTTTCGATTTCTCCAGGCATGGTCGGTCTACCATCTCTCTCTTATTCCACTTGCTTCTTTTTTTTTTCTCCCGCCTCCTCGATATATTATTGGCGCTAACCGCGATACCGTCTTAGAACTTTCTATCGCGCCCGCGATGAATAATAGGCTGGTCCCCCCTCATGCACGCCCAGCACTTGAGGCCCGCGGGTTAGACATCAACAATTTCAAACCTCTTACGAAGGAAGAGATGATAGCACGCCTTGACTGAGTCAAACTGCGCAAGTCTCATGAACGACACGCCTTTACGTGTGCAAACGCATTTGCGCATAATCGCGGATATTTGATTACATGCCATACGAGCTCGTTTTCATGCATCGGGCAGTTCTACAACTGGGAAAGGTTTATTCGAATCTGGTAGACTTAACCTATAAGCGGGACATCCGGGAGCAGGCTTCTGTACGAGAAGATTGAAAGAAAAAAGTAAAATGCAATCATGGAAAGCTGAGAGGGACGGGGAGAGGGAAAAAAGAAAAGAGAAAAAAAAAATCCCGGACGGGGCCATAGCCCGCAATAGTAGGTGGAGAACAGAAGAGAGAAATCAGACCCTTGTGGCGATCGGAAAAGTTCTTGGGGGGAGTGTTTACTGGATCATGACAGTTTCACGCAAAGGGGCTGGTGGGATAATATAGCCTGGAGTTATTGAGGTGTCTGAGACAGCTCTTGGGAAGGAAAAAAAGTGATACCCTTATTGCGTGAGTCTACCTCCCGGGATCAAGTCTGCATAGCTTCATGTCTCGATTGAAGGGGCCCTGTCAGCAAATTGCCGCGAGTCTTCTTCACAGGGGCGGAAAGATGAATGTCCTGCAAATGCGTCAGATATCATGAGGATTTCTTTGTTTGGATGCGCCATACCGCATGCCTGTCAGTGTGCTTGTGAATATAGTTATCGGAGGTCTACTCTCCCCGACCTGCAGCGCTAGAAGCCCCGTCTGTGTGTCTTCCCTGCTTGAATCTGATATTCTTCTTTACTCATCTACGCCTTCCATTCCCCATTCGCCTGGCAGCGATGATATTCCTTCACGACTTAGCTGTTAAGGAGGCTACTGGTAGGCCCGCAGTTGCACTCCAAACGCAAATAAGTCGGTTCATTTTATTGCTTTATTCCCCTGTTTGTCTCTGTCACTAGTCGTCTACTCATCCAGTCTAGAGAGCCTGAAGACCTATGCCTGGATACTCTCATTTCTGATCTGTATTATCACCGCATGGTATGATGCCATTTCTTTACTTGTTTTGTTTGCAGGTTTGTATTGTGCAGTTGGAACCGCTATCCCTGAGGAGGGCACGTTATGTGGCGTTTGCGATGTAGTGCTGGCTGGAACTATCCTGGAGAGAGTCCCCTCAGGTATCGGAGATGCTACTGTACTTCTGTCCCATGCATTCAGGCAGCGACCTGTGCAGGCATTCGCCAGCTCCCCGTAGAAGACCGTGTTATATAAGCAGCGGGACGGAGGATCCCGCATCCCGATCCCGGGGCATTATTGGCCCGTGTTTTGCTTCTTACCTGCCTGCACCTATTACTACCACCTACCGAGACGCCTGCGCGCTCTTTCCCACTGCCTTGTCAACCCGCAGTAGTCGGTGCGCGAGACATCTTGAAAGGACGCCGGGTCCACTTGCAATGGCCGACTACGACCGCCGACCTCATGGCCCTAGGGGCGGGCGCAAGAGGCGCTATAGAGGTCAGTAATACACACCTTCCGCCCTGGCTGCTTTGAATTGTCTGTTTCTTCTTGGAGCAATGCTCTTCTTACTGGCTTAAATTGAAGCTCCCATCGTGACCATTTACATTGACGTTGAAACGGGGATTTCCAGAAGATGATGACTATGACCGCCGACAAAGGCGCCGATATGAAGAGCCTCTTATTGTGAAAGTCCGGAGACAACTGCTAACAATTGCCGAATCTGTATGATACCCTTTCAAATCGTGCAATGGCTCTGTGGCACGTGCTGTGGCTCACCTCTTTTGTCTAGGCTGCCAGAAGAGCCGAGGACGACGCTATAAGTATTGCAAGGAGCGTCGCAGAAAATTACGGCGATGAGGAGTTCCGGAATTCGTTCGTCGATATCGCTATTGATCTGTATGACTGACCTTAACACTCCTCCTGCGTGTTTCACTGCCCCTGCATTGTGGTTTGGAGCTAATAATGCCGTCATCAAACCAGTGTCCTCGAGCAACCGTTAAAGATCCCCTTCATCGCGGCGACCGTTCTTGTTGCGAACTTCCAGAAGTCCGAACTCGTCTCCGACGTCCTCAATAGGTCGAGTGAAAGTCTACAGAAATACGTCGATGTTGGCGCATGGCGCGAAGTTAAGCTCCTTCTGCGGTTTCTGGGTTGCCTCCAGAGTATCTTCGAAGGAGATGGCATCTTCCCAGTTTTGGAAGAGCTTTTTGCGCGCGCAGTTGACCTTCAAACAGCATCTTCTGAAGATGTGAGCGACACTGATGATTTATCTCCAGAAGTCATACATTTGCTAATTCCCCGCCTATAGTTGCTTGGTCTGGAGCTGGTTAAGATCATTCTCTTTACGATTCCATACGTAATGGCGTCTCCGGCAACAGGTTTCGAGTCTCATGCCACCGCGCTTCTGGAAAAGACGGACATCATCGCTTCCACCCCCCATGCCCTTGTTGACTTGGTGAATCCTTTTGGCCCCGAGACCGGTAAGCCAACCGCCACGCAAAGCTTCATTAGCCTGGTTCAGACCCAGCTTCAGAATGAGTCCAGTCGGAGCTGGGAGCTTTCATGTCTCCCTCGTCCATGGAAGGGTGCACGAGAGGCACTGGAAGCAGATGAGGCACGGGAAGAGGAGGGCGAGCCCAAGTCTGTTGAAGATGGGCCAAAACATCCTTTCCCGCAAATCACGGTCCCCAGCCCGGTGAAGAACGGTACAAGGGCGATCTTCCCAGAGGTGTACCTCTCTGTTTATGCGAATCAGGATATTGAGACGGTCCCCCCTACATCTGACATCGCTTCCTCCTTAATGCGTGATGTCCTTGTCGATACTATAAACATTCTCGACTTCAACCGCATTGCGACGGCAAAGTTTTTGATTGATGTCGACTGTTATTTCACGACAAATACTTTTGTGAAGCGTGCGACGCCTTTTGATCGACTACGTGATTTACCTGGCGATCGTTCCCAGTGGAAGCCTGAAGATGTTGCCGTGGATGCCGTCTTTTCTCAACTGTTCCAACTACCTTCGCCTGAGCACAAGCTGGTGTACTACCACTCAGTTCTCACGGAGTGCTGTAAGATTGCTCCGGCTGCTATTGCTCCGAGCTTAGGGCGTGCTATTCGCTTTTTGTATCGCGGTCTGGAAACGATAGACTTGGACCTAAGCCATAGATTCTTGGATTGGTTCTCTCACCACCTGAGTAATTTTGGCTTCACGTGGAAATGGAGCGAATGGTGAGTACAGGCTGGTGAAGAGCGAGTCGACGTGTATAATCATGCTAATGATCAATTAGGGTCGATGACTTGGAACTCCCTCTTGTCCATCCGCGGATGGCTTTCATTACCGGAGCACTCGACAAAGAGATCCGACTGAGCTTTGCGCAGCGCATTAGGGGAACTCTTCCGGATCCGTATCAAGACTTGATTACGGAAGGAAAAGAGAAAGACACTCCCGATTTCAAATACCAGTCCGACAGTAAGCCCCCCCCTACATTTGCACATCCGTTTGTTCTTGTTTCTCCCTCACGAACTGTGGTTTAAATACATGACAGTTAATCCATTTCTATCTAGCTACCCCTTATGCTGCTGAAGGCAGAGAAACCATGCAGCTTGTTCGTAAGAAGGCGAGTAACGAGGAAATACAGCCGGTAATCGATGCAATCGAAGAACAAGCCAAGTCAATGGGTGTTGAAGATCCGCTGCTTTCTTCAACGGATGCCTTCGTTACCGCTATTTGCTTTGTCGGCTCTAAATCCCTCTCTCATGTTCTGTCCTGTATCGAACGGAACAAGGAACGGTTGCTAGCCATTGGCCCCAAGTCTTCGCAGGCGCGGCGCCAGATTATCACTTCTGTCATGGAATACTGGGTCGATCAGCCTGGCATTGGCATCAACATCATCGACAAGCTCCTGAATTATACCATTCTTACCCCGCTGTCCGTGATTGAATGGGCGTTGGTGGATAAGCTGGAGGCAGGCACCGTTCTTGCAAAGTCTCACGTCTTCGAGATGATCTCCGCTACTGTTGGGAAGGTCACAAACCGCCTGCGACAAATTGTTGCCGCGCGCACCCAGCAGGGTCTTTACGAACCTCAGCTCAGCGTTCTTGATGAAACCCTCAATCGCGAGAAGGTTGATATGCAAGCTCTCTTCAAGGTCATCGAAGACTCTATCGTGTCTGTTGCCGGTGGAAGTAATGATGAGCTGATGGAAAGGGGAGATGGAAGTGGAAATCTTCCAGAGGACGAAATTATCCGGCAATGGGGCCAGCGGTGGCTAAGAGTGTTCCGAAGGAAAGCCGGTGTCGAGGAGTCGTTTATTACCGATGCCATGGCCACGGCTACACCTGTCGGCACTATTGCTCCTGCTCCTGAGACCGTCACTTCTGAGATCGCTCCGGCAGATGGCGAAATGGATGTTGCGGAAGTAGAAGCGGGTGCTGATTTCTCATGAGCTTGGATCAATGTGTAGTAGGGAAATTTTGGCCCATGTACTTACTATTCATTCGGAACAGCCAGCCCTGCTTGTATCCATAGGTGTGCACTTACTATTTCAACTAATTCAGCGGGTAAGGAGTTTCGAAATGTCATCATTGAAGTTCAAGGGCTATATACGTACTACACGATCAGTATTGAGCAGCTTCATTTTTCTTTCCCGGTTTTCTGTTGTTATTTCTCTTTGCTATTTTTGTTTTTGGAAAAGCCTCGTCCTCGTTTTCCATCTCGTCTGTGGATTTGCTCTACATAAGGGACATAATATATAGGTGTATACATTGTGTACATCAATGTTACAATGGGCAGGAAGTCCAGAATAGAGTTGTGTCATGGTAGCGTGAGTGCTGAGAAGTATTTATTGAACAGACTATAATTAAAAGTGTCTATGACAGCCAGCTTTGTTTCACGAAGTATATATACATATGAAGAATCAAAAGCCACATGGGAAAAACAAAAGCCGCCAATACTGAAAGGTTTCCGCCCCAAGAGACTATAACATGGCCGGTCAGTTTTGGGGATGCATTAAAATACAAGGTGGGGGTAAAAAGGGCGAATTAATACACTAGAATCCATTGTACAAGGCGTGATTAGGGGTCCTCAGTTTGAAAAGAAGAGAAAAAGAAGAAGCCATGGTCTCATAACGTAGCTCCGTCTCAGGGTCAAATGAACAAGAGCCCGCGAGAATGTTGCTAGCATCTAGACAACCATTCCCACGGGTCTTCTCCCTCGAGACAACAGCTCCGGGTCTTACCACCTCCAAAATATCTCCGTCGTAGAAGGAATTGGAGTCGGAACCATATAAGAATAAAAAAGATAGGGGGGAGGTGACGATTCCGTAGTTGCAGCCCTACCAAAAGTTTCCTCACCCGTGGATCATTCAAAGATCCTTCTTGGTTTCCGCATCGGCTAGGTATGTCCGGTCATCATCGCCCTCGACAGTCTGGAGAATAGTTTCCATCTCCTTAGTCTGCCTCTTCCATTCTTCCTCGCCATTCTTCGTCTCACGGCGGAAAAGCTCCTCGTTAGGCTTCCGGTAGCTGCCTCCAAGGCGATCCCATAGCGTGGTAAACTGGCCATAGTTGTAGTTGAAGTACAAGTGGTGCATGGTGTGGCAGGCCGCTCCGTTGATCACAGGGCTGTTGGCAACATATTCACCGTCGTGGATCAATACCGTCCAAAGGTTGATAAATCCGAAGAGGAACACATATGCCACCTTCTGGAGTGGGAAGATGAAAGGAAACACGTGGTACGGTACACTCTGAGACCAACCATCTAGCGGGTGGAAAGCGTGCGAGGCGAACGGACTGGGCATGATCCACTTGTGGTGGGGTTTGTGCAGAGTCTTGTAAATCAATGGGTGATGCAGACCGCGGTGAATCCAGTAGATGCAAAGATCAGTGAATCCGATGAACAGCGGGAATTGCAGGATGCTGTAGTAGGGAAATGGCTCAGCAGAGAAGGTATCGTATAGCTTGGCGTAACCGCGGACCTCAGCGACCAAGAATGGGGCGGTCAAAAGAGACATGATCGGCATGGATTGCATTGTCTGAGCGATTTCCATGGGGATTTGGTTTTTGAGGAATTTCGGGTGGTGAACGGTGGTCTTGTCCCAAATGAAGATGTACGACAGAGACGCGCAGATGAAGTAGACGATGATACCAAAAATCCTATTTTCGACGCACGCGGTACGTCCAAACTGTCAGCCAAGGAAAAGCCTCAACTTGCGAAAGACAATGGAAGTTTCTACATACCAGACGATCAGGAAGAAACTCAGGAATTGGCGGTAAATGTTGTTCCTCGGCCAAGCGCTTAGGTAAGCGTACTTGCTAGGCTCCAAATACATCAATTGCGTGGCTGGTTCATAAGCGAATGGCTTCGATGCGCCAAAGAAGGATAGGGTGCTGTTGGCGGCATTGGTGAAGCCGGGGAACGACACCGACGACGAGAGAGACGCGGGGAGAAGAGCCGCATAGAGACGATCACCAAGAAAAGTGTCCCAGATCTCGAGGGCGATATCCATTGTGCCCGGGTTGATTTGGGACTGAGCGAGGCGAACCCAGCGATTGTAGTGAATGGCAGGCGATTGCGGGCGATTGAAGAAGGGGTGGTGGCGGAAGGGGGGGGTTTATTTTTTTTATAAACACGGGCCGGGTGTGTCTGTTACCCGAAAAGGGGCGCGGATAGGAAGGAAGAAGACAGACTAGGGTCGTTAAGAATGATGGGCGTGTGCTGGTGCAGCGGAGGTGATAGTTGTTGAGGGGGAGAAAAGGAAAGCGACTTGAGGATATGAAGAGTACCTCGACAGGGGTGAAGAAGTTAAGTAATCTTGAAGCGTCTGGTGGAGAGGAATGGAAAGAAGCATGGCCAGAGCCTATCATGTCCCGGCGAGGATCACACCAGGCGGAACGAGCACAGCCGTTCCGTCTGATTCGCTCTCTCCTCTCTCGGATCGGCTTTCTGGCCCGGACGGTGGGGAGGCGCGGATTTCCAGAAGACAGGGGACGACGAATGGGATATCGCAGTAAATGTGTGATTATATATATGTTTAATACTGTGTATGCAGAGTGTAGTGCAGTGTGTAGAGGGAAGGACCGAGAACGTCCCAGTAGGATTTGGGCCGTGTATACTGGATATCTCCTATTCCCGTGCGGCGTAGTATATATACTTTGTAGTATCCGGAATGCCGAAGATCTGATAAGGCGCAGGTTGGGTGCGGTAACGTACAGTCGTATTTTCTTGGTATTACGGCGGCTATGAGTGCTATTCGGTAAAGATTCTTCGCCAGTGTATTGTCACATCTGTAATACCTTGCGCAACCGGTTTCCCATTGGATGTAACTCGGATTTTGCTGCACCTAGATGGTTTGAATCATCTCGGAGTCTGGAGCCAGTGATTTTTATTTTAGAAAGGCTATGGTCTAGGCGTTCAGTAGGTCACCATCCTTCTCCTCCCAGGCTCCCATGCCCCGGTCGCTTCTCGTCTAAGGCTCGCTTCGGGCGCCAAAGCAGGCAATCCCATTGGGCCCAGCTGATCTCCGGACCCAGCCAGCCGAGCCTGACCGGACCTTACCTAAGAGACTAACGAACGAACTGAACGGACCTTCAACTGTCACCTCATCTCCTCCTCTTCCTCCAGCCTCAGCTCCTCCTCTCCTCCCCCCCTCTCGACTCATCGTCACCCTCCACCCGCCTTCCTCCCCGGACCCACGGCCACGCGCTATCACTCTCAATCAGTATCCTTTTCTGTTCGTCTTAATTTCTTTCCTTCAACCACGTTGCCGCGCCGAGTCCTCAGGGGCGCGCTGTGATGCGGCTGCGTTGATCAACTTCCTCCCAGCAGTCTCTGTCGCCTTGCGTCGACCCCGATCGCTCACCGTCGCAAATAACTCTCTCCGTTGATCTACCGCTTTCCTAAGGCCATCTGGTTTCCGCCTCTACATCCCGCCTTTATCTGCCTCTCTTCACCGGGCTAATCCATCCATCCGGTACTGTCTGAAAGCGAAGCTGAAAGAACGACAAGTCACGAAATGTATAACACTCATCGCGGGATGGTTCCCGCTCCCAACTCCCGCCTGACGGAGCTATTGGATCAGCTGCGCCAGGAGTTTGAAAACCAATCCCGAAGCACTGGCGAGTTCGAACACCAATGTACGTTTTGTTTTCTCCCCTCTTCACCTTTACCTGGCGCCTTGGATCGGCTTTGCGACGTGGCTTTGCGCTGTGAACCATTTTATCTCCAGACAACTTGATGTCTAGTCTGTCCCATCGCGCAGGAGCTACCGACAGGGCGGAGCAAGAAGCGTAATGCAAAGATGGGACGATACGCGACCAAACAGGCTATCCATCACCTTGTAGTGCGGGCCCGCTGACTTTAAGACTCCAGTGACCGGCCAGCTCCAGGAAATGGAAATGATCCGACAGAAGGTCTACCAGTTAGAACAAGCCCAGATTAAAATGAAACAAGAGTACGTGGTGCAGCAGCTACTCGCTCCGCTCCAGGAACATCAACTAACCCCTTCCGTCATACAGCTACGAGGCGGAGATCCGAGTGTTGCGACATGAGCTTGAATCGCGCGGGGTTCAGACCGTGTCTTCTCATATTGCCGGTCCGGCCCAGCACACTGGACCTACCCAAGCTCCGCCACCCGCCCTGGGCCACGGCCCTAGCAATTTGTTTGGTGGCATCATGACCAACCAAGGAGGTAGTGGCCCCGGTCTTGCCCCTCCCCCTCCCCAGGATCAGCAGCCTCCCCAGCACACCCTTCAACAGCCTGCTGCCGCGGCCCAGCCAGGAGCACCGCAACCACCGCAGAGCTCTTTTGGAGGATACCAGCCTGGTGCTGCTGTGAACGGTATGTTGTAACTATATTTGAATGCAGATCTCCTGACTTCTGACTCCGATCGATGTGATCTTTCAACAGGTTACGGACCCCCTCCCCCCCCAGCCGCCTCTCCCGGTCCTGGAAAGCGGCCTCGTGCTCCTCCCGGCCCCGCCACTCCTCAACAGACTCACCAGCTGGCCTATCCGGATCCTCGCGTCTCGCCGCAACTGGCTCGGCCCACTCCCCCTAGCCAGACCATCGTTCGTGATCGCCCGGGAAATATGCTTGCCAACTGGAATCCCGATGACTTGCCTGCCTCACAAAAGCGAGAGGGGGCTGATTGGTACGCCGTGTTCAACCCTGAAGTGCAGCGCGTGCTGGACGTGGAGCTTGTCCACCATCTCGTTCATGATAGCGTCGTCTGCTGTGTCCGATTCAGCCGCGATGGCAAGTATCTTGCGACCGGTTGCAACCGCTCTGCGCAGATTTTTGATGTTACCACTGGTCAGAATGTCGCCACCCTGCAGGACGAAAATGTGGACAAAAACGGCGATCTTTACATCCGCAGTGTTTGCTTCAGTCCCGATGGCAAGTACCTTGCGACTGGCGCGGAAGACAAGCAGATTAGAGTAAGTAGTCATTTTTGACCTTGTGGCACGGGCTCTCGTGGACGCATTGACGAGAAGGATCAACGACTTCGGCCTTTGCGGATAATTCTTCCGATCCATTGTCACTTCGATTGACCCTCTTATCGGTCGATGTCCCGATGTGGTATGCTCGAGTTGATTATGCTAAGGCTGACTGGTTTATCTACTTAGGTGTGGGATATCAATGCCCGGACGATCAAGCATATCTTCACTGGACACGAGCAGGATATCTACTCGCTTGACTTTGCTGGAAATGGTCGGTACATCGCATCCGGTAGCGGGGACAAGACCGTGCGCCTCTGGGACATCCTGGATGGCAAGCTGGTCTATACCCTGAGCATCGAGGACGGAGTGACCACTGTGGCCATGTCCCCAGATGGTCACTACGTCGCTGCGGGCTCCCTGGATAAGAGTGTCCGTGTCTGGGATACCACTACCGGCTACCTCGTGGAGCGATTGGAAAGCCCCGATGGCCACAAGGATAGTGTTTACTCGGTCGCGTTTGCACCTAACGGCCGCGATCTGGTCAGTGGCAGTCTTGATAAGACCATCAAGCTTTGGGAACTTAACGTGCCCCGGGGCGCCTATCCTGGAACCGGGGTCAAGGGCGGTAAATGCGTCCGCACTTTCGAGGGCCACAAAGTACGTGCTTCCCAACTGTGAAATAGAGGGATTGGTTGCTTACTCCAAATTTCAGGATTTCGTGCTCAGTGTCTGCCTTACGCCCGATGGACACTGGGTCATGAGTGGCTCCAAGGATCGGGGCGTTCAATTCTGGGACCCGATTACCGGAAACGCTCAGATGATGCTCCAGGGCCACAAGAACTCTGGTTCGTACCCTTGATGATAACCTCTGCCTAGCCAGGTACCCCTGCTAACCTCATAACAGTCATCTCGGTCGCGCCTAGTCCAACCAACAATTTGTTTGCCACTGGCAGTGGTGACATGAGGGCGAGGATCTGGAGGTAAATTTTCGCGTTTTCTGCTACGAGACTCACTCAATCTGTAAACGTTGCTGACGATCTACACTCTTTTAGATATTCTACCTATACTGGACGGTGATGGGATTTGCTTGGGAAAGCTTTGGCGCAATTGTGGAATTCATTTCTTCAACTCTTCTGTTTTTGATTTCTTCTCTGTCTGCCGCACCTAGTTCGATGTCGCCTATAGGATTTCGCGTTGCAAAATGCCGGTCGCGTTTGTCACAGCTCCCTACTATCATGGGCGAGAGACTTCCTGAATTATCTCTTCGAAGGCAACGGCCCACTCCGAACGAAGCAAAAGCAAGAAAACGAAACGTGGTGAAAAGGAAGGCTGTATTGATAGTCATCTCGCGCCTATTACGTGGTTCCGAATTCTTTTTGAGGAGGCTGAATGCAATTGTCACGAGAGCAGTGTGGTCATCAGAGGGGCTGGTGACCCGTTCTGTCCTGGTCACCATGTCCAGCAAGCTTGGGTATACCGTAGGCTCATTATCTACGACGCGTTGCACTCGGGCAAGAGAAAGAGAATGTCCTTCAGGCCCCTGCGTTGATCCATGGCTCTGTCGGCTCCGATGGTCCATGGACATATTGTCGCGTCTAGCTACCCGGTGATAGCCAATTCTCGCAGCGTCTCCAGTCGGCACGTAGTTCATGCAAGATCCATCTGCAGGTCGTAAAGGTGAGTCTGTCATCGGCACACCCATCAAAACCAGATCTAGTGAGGCAATTGTACCTGTTCTGGGGATGGGGGACGACGCTGTGCCACGGAGCCACCGACGTTCGAACTGTATAGACATGAATCAGAACCGATGCTCCGCCAGGTAACTGGCACCCAGCAGTAGCAAGTCTCCAATCCACACGGACTGACGTTCAACTGGCGGATACTGGCCTTTCAACCATACTCTCTGCTCCACGCATGTACTGGAATGCCGTACTGGGTGTACTTTTCGGCACATCAGAAGGGAGTGAGGACGGAGAGGATTAGGTGCAGTATGGCAAAAAGCAATGCAGGCCAGAGCCTGATGGGAGTCCATGCTGTTCAGAGTAGATAGATAGCATGTATGTTTTTGTTGGATGTGGTTCCCGGCCCTCTGTGCTGTGAAAGACGATCCTCCAGCTGCGAACTCCAGCTGTGACGTACATGTGCACACACATACATACATAAGTACAAGTACGGGGCACGGAGTTTGCACATACATATATTCATACTTAGGTACCTACCTACTGTAAGTACATGGTTAGATAGCTGGGGGGGGGGTTGGTGTGATGAGTTTGACAGACTGCATGGGGGTTGTTGAAGTCCAACCTCCGGGAAAGTGATAGGTGGCGATGGTACGGAGTAAACAAAACTTCATAGCTATCTATCGATCGAAATGCTCCACTCGGCGCGTTCCTGAATTTCCAGTCCATGCAGTGTGGCGGATCCTTCGTACTGTCTGGATAATACCGAGTGAGTTAGTCCAGTTAGGTTAAGTCGTATTCCCGTAGTCCTCAGGGCCTGATCCATGTCTCGAACTCAATACGATCATCCAGGATCCGTCCTGTACGACTTCGTACCCCTCGGTACCGGGGAGCATGTTCATCATGTACGGAGTACTAGCAGCAGGCGCTATTGGCTGGGATGCGATTCGCGAGGTGCTTTTCTGCGTCTTCTGACACGCCCTGGCGATCACGAGGCAGTGGCCTGGATGGAGACTGGTTTCGAGACGCGACTTTGCACCAGTCAGCTCGGAGGGAGAGAGAGAGAAATCCATTTAAGTTTGGGCTTGGGTTTTAGTCTTTTGGGTTCTTAAAAAGTTTGCTTATTTGCTCATGTACCTACGTACGGAGTAGCTACTATGGTTTATTTTTATTTTATTTTTGAATAAATAACCCCCAAGAGGCCAAAACAGGCGCGGCGACGATCGGCTGAGAGGATCGATCTACCGGCTGGGTCAAGCAGGCTCGTACTACTATGAGGTACGCTCAAACACTCTTCAGGAGCGCTGCGTACTGTATGTATTTTTATACGCTAGATAGGTAACTATATACCTAGTTGTTTGCTGTGTCATCCTCCTCCTACTATCTGCCCTCCTATTATAATTATCATTATTATTGCCTGTCGTTAGCATGAGCGTTGCCTGGTGTCACGCATTCATGGACTGAATAGTACTCCCCCTATAACCAACCTAAGTCTTTACCTAGTACAGTAGAGACGGATATCTACTGGCAGAAGAAAATTCTCCGTACATTCATATGTGCATACATGAATACATACATACAATGGAGAGATCCGTTTTGGCCCCGGGGACCTGAACATTCATACTGCAGTTGTAGTGGCCAATCCAGGATTGGCTTAGACTAGCCCCAAGTCGAGCTGCTGTACTCCGTACAGACGAAGCACGGAGCATGGAGTACAGAGCAAGTATCAATCATCACCATCAACATCATGGTGCATATTACCCACTACTACATGCATCCCGTGCATGAACCATCCTTCATCATGACGAGACTAGAGATTCTCAGATTCCAGAGAGGAAACCCCCTATTCCAACGCAGCCCTCTGTCCCCTATCATGTCAGGGCAAGGGTCAGAGCATCCGCTCTTCTGCCTTCCTCTCTTGACTGGCCGACGCTGAGTGGATCTCTCCGAATATGAGGCATCGCGCGCTTGTCTGGTTTCCCCGTCTCCATGTTTAGGACCTCGATCGTTGTGGATCAACCGCGACCGCCGGCAAGTGTGCGCATTTTCTTTTCTCGGGGGTTCGAGCAGATCGGAATCCTCGGGGTGCTCATGTCCCTGCTGAGTATTACTACCTAGCTATCTATCCACACGGGGGAGTATTCAGCCCGTCAGGTACGGAAGAGCACGGAGTACTCCGTCCTTTTCTCACCACTTGGTGGGTGTCACTCAATAGATCCTCACTAGATTCCACGGAGGGGTACCCCGTATCTACTTACCTCAAGAAGGGCCCTTGGCTTCCGGTTTAGCTGGGCCCCACAGTGTCGGGGACGCATCGTTGTCCACGATCGTCAAGGCCGATGAGGGGACCCATAGTACGGAACCGTCCGTCCTTTGCATAAGGAATGCCTTGTTCTCTCTTATGAGGGTTGGTGTAAGTATGTTCCATGGGTCCATGGGCGAGGTAATGGTTGAGTTTGAGCGGTTCCGAGATGAAGGCCCGGCCCGTCACAGCAGCGGATAGCCTCACCCCATTCCATGACATGGACACTTTGACATTTGACCTACATACTTGACACGTACTCTGTATGTACAGAGCAGTTAGTAACCAGTACAAAAATGTCCCTTGCTCACCCACGAGAGCCTCCCAGCCATCTTCGTGCATCCCTCGCTGTTCCAGACGGACTTTTTTTTTTTTCCCTTATCGTATGTCGTTCCCCGACTCCCCCTTTCCCACCCCTGAGTAGATATCACTTCGTTTGAAAATTCTACGGCGATGACAGCGGGCGCTTCCTCCGGCAAACTCGGGAGATGGGATATTCATGGATGGATGTCATGGGAGAACCCTGGTGTTACACCAAGTCAAGAGCCAAGTGACTCAGGGTTCGTTTGGTCGTCTGTCTAGCTCGGACTTTTGAAACAATCCCATTTTGAATGTGGCCTACAACTTCGCATCATGGACTGGATGGGCAGCGCAGAGCACGGGCCATCTACACCAATCTTGATCCATCGATCAGGCACTCCAGAGTCGAGATGTAGTGCGCACCTTGGTCACATACTACTCTGCAAGTAGGCACCGTAAGCGATCTACATAACTATCTAGCTACCACCAGGTACCTACCTCTCGTCCGTACTGAATTTGCCAGCCGGCAGATGGTCGGCACATAGCGGTCGAACCAACCGGATATGCTGATATACTTACGATACTACTGTGAGTCAGTCCCCTTTTCCCGGGGTCACCAAAGGAAAGAAGTGGTCTCTGGCATCGGTTAACTGTAAGTGCCAGCATGACAGAAATTTCTGACTTACATCCATGCTACGGAGGAGTACAACAAACAGTATCGGGGAGGGCAGCCCCACTTTCTTCTCAGGTTTCCGTTTTGGCTCTTTTCTTTTTCAGGGGTATATAGGTACGTACGAACTACGGAGTACGGAGTACTTACCTACATATCCAATCCTCACTACGGAGTACTTAATTATCTAACCATCGAGTGAGCCATCCAGAAGACGCATTTACTTAATATGTAGATAGGTATGTCAGTAGATACGTCGGACGAAGCCAGACAGAAAACATCAGGGGGGGCATGGTGCTAATAATAAAATAAGAGAAGGGTCAAAGTGGAGTCGCTACAGGGAGGCCAATGCTGTGCCCATCCCCCGATTCGCAAGACAAACGGAATAATAATGCTATCGACCTATCGGTAGTATCTCCTCCGTATCGGAAACGAAGAGGAATGACTCCATCCGTCCTGACCAGCAAGATCTGTCCCGACTCGGTCGGTAATCAAGTCTTGCATGAGGAGATGATGAGCCTGGCAGTTTATCCCCAACGGTAGGGTATGTACCTTATGCGTGGGCATATACTGTCCTCGGAGTACGGAGCACACTGACATACATAGCTTGGTTTCCCCCACCCCCCCCCCCATTTGCCGATCAATGTCTCGCGCTGCGGACGAGTAACAGATGGTGGTACGGCATGGACTGGAGGCATTTCCAGATCGCCAGTCGCGGCTGTTGCGAGCTTGTGCGAGAGAGTGAGGCACATCGGGTCGACAGTGGGTGGGCGGGGGGGAGGTTGACCACAAATGAGCGCACAGGGTATCTACCCTATCGATCGCCCGCGAGCGGTCCGTTCGGTACCTTATGTACCTATGTATGTATGTATGTATGTATGATGTATGTAGCGAGATACGCTAACTTGAGATGGGCAGTAAGTTTGCCGGCGAACCCTGGACAGGGTGCCCAGAAGTACGCCATCCAATGGTGTGTGCAGTAGGTTTGTTGACTTTACCAAAGGGTTGATGTGACCTACTTACTTACTCGTAACTGATCAACTAGTAGGTAGTTACTGACTGACTACTGCTAGTACTGTAAGTACTCTTCCGCAGCTCAGCTCAGCTCAACCCAGCCGGCGGATATTCTTGGGCGCGCCTGCAGCGAACCAGCATCCAGTATTCTGGAGTTCCCGCCCGATGGGTTTGTCTCTGAATCCGAGACGCCGTGGGATGGATCTGGATATCAAGAATGGCTGTCTCCGCGGGGCCCTGCTACTGAGATACCTACAGCAGTGATGCACTCCGGACTTTGTGTTATGTAGGTATATATGTATAATCTCAAATCCCCAGTGAACTGAAAGCCCTTACTAACTAACCAACCAACTAACTAGATAGCCCACCAGATTATGAGTAACTTGTCCTAGTCACCGACCTGCTAAAGTGCCAGGAATAGAGGTAGGTACTTCTCAAGTACCTACCTAAGTATATACTAGGGCCAGCTAGTGGCTATCTTCGCCCAGAGATCCATGAGCAGACAGCAGGCCCCAATGGGCAGGCAAAGAGACACGGCTCTCGGATCTACATCTACTACTATCCAGATGACGCCGACGATGATCCTTCCCCGGCAAGGTTGTCCGGCATCCCATTTGTCGACAGAGATCCCAATAACTCAGGTGCCTGCGTAGATGACGAGGGTATCCCGGTCGTTTCACTTACTAGCGCTATCTGGGTGGCATATTGAAATAATACGCGAGCGGTAATGAAAGCCGGGTTCGGGTTTCATGTCAGGAGGACGGAGCAGCATCGAACAGCCGGGCCATTGCGGTACGGGCCACTTACAGGCCATTTACTCCGTCAGAGGAGGAAAACATACTTAAAAGGCATGCCGGACATTGGTCTGATCGGTTGTCGGTGGCTAGGAGCCACGATTATGACGATCACCCTGCTCAGACGCCTCGGAGTAGGTACTAGTCAGGTACTACATCAGCTCTAACAGGTGTCAGGCCGTCCCCAACTAGTCTGGACTCTGGACCAATGCCCTGGTCCATCCTCTCGGGTCAAATCATGGGATTACTCGTGGGTAGGTGCTGGTGATTACGAGCCTGCATGGCTGGGACCTGTATATTCCTGTCTAAGGGTGTGGTCTTTTGTCAGCTCCGTGGTTGCCTCCAAGACCTCATTATTCCCGATCAGTTAGGGCTTTGATCTTTGCTGGATTGCCAAGATCGGACCCGACTGACTTACCTGGTCCTTGGGCAGGCAGGCAGGCATTTCTCTACAATTAGCAGTAGGGGAAGTACTAATGTAAGTATGTACGGAGTATACGTGCGAGGCGAAAGCGATTGTCTAAGCCTTTAGCCTTAGCCTGGGTCATTTTACATCCGTACCGTCAATGTGGTGCGTGATTGTCAGCCCGATCGGAACGTCACCATCCATTCCGCGATTGGGCCAACGCCCCAGAAATAAGTGGCCCCCGATCCCCCCGGGCCCATTCCGTCCCGCCGGCCCTAAAGTAGGTTACTCCCTTGAGCAAAAATGATCATCCCTCGCCCCATTTATGCTTCAGAAGGGGGGGGGGGGAACTGAAAAGAACTCCACGGGAAGTTGGCAGTTAGCTGGATCAAAGTAAGATGCGTCAGCCCTCCGGTGGCTTGGGATTTCGGTCGGGGGCTTCAATCTTAATACCTTCGTCCAAACAGACTGATACGGCGTACGGTACCTGCCTTACCCCCCCCCCCCCCCCAAAAAGAGTACGAGTAAATGAGTGCACATTCAGAAGCATCGCTTACTCTGTAGACCATTGCATACACAAAGCACAGAGACTTGCGTAGATAGGCAGAATGGGGTCTTTCTCTTGGGATGAAAAAGATAGTCATGATAAGGGTGATAACCTCGGGTTTACTTGGGTATCAGGAGTGCTGCCTGTACAGTACTAGCAAGGTAGGAGGTCCTCACTGGACTCGGGTATTGAGCGTATGTATGTATGTATGTATGCGTGCGTATGTGCTTGCAGTTCGTACATTCCCGATCTTTATTTTTTAGCGCCTTTTTTATATTTTGTTTTTCGGCGCTACTGTTGTCACGCTCTATGTACATAGTAGGTAGGCTATCTACTCATTGTTAGGTACTGCTCTCCCCCCTTTTCCTTTTTCTTTTCCCATTTTCTTTTCTCTTTTTTGGTTTCTGTCTCTCTGTCCTTCTCTCCTGCAATCGTTACTAACAATACATTCATACATCCATACATCCATACATACATACATACATACCTACATACACGGTACCTGATGTGAATCTGGTCTCACCCTCCCTCTCCCAGGCTACCCATCCCAATCACCTCCCGTATACTCCGTACTTCCTGTCCTTCCTACTTTAGTCTGTCCAAGCCTTCAGCTAATTATTAACTAGCAGGCTAGATCCCTGTCGCCGGGCACCCCGCTGCTTCCACTGCTCTGGGACACCGGGAAGGGAGGTGATGGATAGTGATGTATATCTAGTTCTAGATCACCGGCATCAATCTTCAAGATCTTCAAGCCAAGGTGCAGGGAACCATGCATGGGTTTTACTTGATTATATTAAATACATAAAAAGGGAAAGCAGGACAGCCCGAAGAAAAGAAAAACAGTGTCGAATAATCTTAACCCAGAAAGAGAGACCTGAAGAATTCAGCAGTATATTTGCTTATTGGCGATCCCCCATTGTCAAAATCAATGTCATAGCCCTCCTCGTTGCGATTGTCGACCACCACAATTCATTGTCTCTCTCCACTCTTCTTCTTCTTTTTCTTCTTCTTCTTCTTCGCCCTCGTCCATTGCTTTCCTGGAGATATTATACACCGACCCGGTCTGGTTAACTTCCTGGGATACGTCCAGTTTGCGGGGATCTCGAACTATTGCTGTCGGTGCCAATGTTTGCTTTTGGAGATCTTGATCTTGATCTTGACCTGGCACCTTATATCTTATTTGCTTGTTCCCGTCCTGTTTGCTTCTTTGCTTGGTCTTAAACACCTGCTTGCGCAATCCTCACTCGACTGCCTGGGTTCCGGCACTCTGTGCAAGAAGAAGACAGTCCATCACCCAGTAAGACACCTCGATGGCTACCCTGAGATGTGGTAGACGGATGACTGAAACGAGATAGCAGGAGAGGAGTTTCTTTCTTTCCCCTCATCGTTCGCTTTATTTCTCTCTGATTCCTCGCACTTGATGCTCTGACTGCCTGCACTGGGAGACATCGCGCCATAGACAAAAAGAGCGTTTCAAAGCACAGGGGCGGAGGAGCAAACGCAAGCCCAGGGATCGCTCGTCGAAATGGAGACTGCAGAGCCTGTGTCATACGAATTCCCCGGCCATGCAGTCGGGGCTGTTGCACCTCGTCGAATGATGGGCTCAAATGTCGGCCACAACTTCTCCTTCTATCACAATCCGACTACGTCCACATTTCCGCTACCCTTCCATCAACCATCATCGGCTACCTACGGCTTCGGGCACACGCTCAATCATCATCATAGCCACCACCACCCTCATCCTCACCCGGGGTACCAGCACTACTTTGTAGCCGGTCAGCAACCACTGCATCCCCAGCCAGTGCGTCTATCATCCGAGCCTCCGACGATCCAGCCGATTCCCGATATCCGACCAGCCAAAAATGCCGTCAATGGAGTAGCCAGGAATCCTCTGACGAAGATCGAACACAATTCTGGCTCACAGCAACCGGCAGGGGCTCGACCATCGAACAATGGAGGCACGGCACAGGGGAAACCCCCCTCTTCAAATGATGTTGAGTTCTCGACTGAAGTTGATATCCTGATGAAAGCAATACAGGCCAAGGCTACCACTCAGCCATCGGGGTTGCAATGTCTGCCACCCCTTCAACAGTTGACACATGGGAATAACAACTGCTTCCCCCAGCCCTATTCTATTCCGGTCCCGAATCCCCGCTGTACTGTCACGGTCGAGGATGCCCCCTCACGATCAGGCAAAAAACGCAAGTATTCCTGCACCCTTCCGCATTGTGGCAAGAGCTTTGCGCAGAAAACACATCTGGATATCCATATGAGGGCCCACACGGGAGACAAGCCGTTTGTAGGTGTAATAACCGCCCTGTCGGGGTATGGGAGTATAATGCTGACCCGTCTGTTACAAGGTATGCAAAGAGCCTTCGTGTGGACAACGCTTTTCTCAGCTGGGAAACCTGAAGGTAAGCTCCCACTCTGGCTTAAAGTTCAACCATCGAAATAAAGTGCGAGCGGGCCTTCTAACAAATATACCTGACTGTTTTTAGACTCATCAACGACGCCACACCGGAGAAAAGCCATTCTCCTGTGATATATGCCAGAAACGATTCGCCCAACGTGGCAATGTCCGCGCCCATAAGATCACTCACCAGCACGCCAAGCCATTCACCTGTCTCTTGGATGAATGTGGCAAGCAGTTTACCCAGCTTGGTAATCTTAAGGTACGAAGGATGCCACTGACTTTGACCAGTCCCTCTGACGCTGACATTGCGACAGTCACATCAGAACAAGTTCCATGCAGCAACTCTCCAGAATTTAACATTGAGATTCTCTCAGGTAACAGAGGGAGATCATATGAGCCCACAGGACCGGAAACTCTGGGAATATTTTGCCACGCTATACAAGAATAGCAACAAGGGCATCAAAGGCCGCGGGAAGGATCGCAGAATTTCGCCTATTTCACGGTCAGACCCTGGGACCGATACCCGCAGACGGCTTCAACCCCTCAACGGCGGTGATGACAAGGCGCGTCGAGCGAGCTATGAGGATGCGTCCGTCTACAATGGAGGCTCCAGTAGCGACGATGAAGAAGTTGACCCGTATTTCATCGAGCGACAGGCTAATTGACGCCTGCACCACAGTGCCACCCCATCTTAACTCCCCCCATTTCGTTGTTTCATTGTTCCTACGATACCAGCTTCGTTTGCGTCGCCTTTTGTATTGTTTGGCCTGCTCTTTCCAGGATTTGATATTTTAGAGAGGCGTTTCCCGGACCAGGAACTCCCGACACGTTATGATTAGGCTTGGAGAAACCCTCTTGTGTACATCAGTGTGTCCTCGGGATATATATATACCTGTATCAAATTACAGCCCGTCAGTATACTCTGACCTAATCCGGTTGCAATAAATCGTACTATAGCTCCTGCCGGCCCAGGAAGCGTAGTTATTACTAGCACTGAAATTTTTGGTCATATATATACCGTACACAAAATTGTACACAGCAGTAAGATATAAGGTTTAAGCCAATTGGTGAGCACCAGCAAGCCGAGCAGCATCCGGTGCAACCCTTGAACGTTCGGTAGCAGGCAGCTATGTTTTTATGCCACCGTTGACCGATCGATGGTGAGCTTGTCGTCTATCGCAAACTGGAGAGCAACTCTGGCAAGCATGCCTTTGTATTCTCGTATACCAGAAAGGTCACCCATGTACTGGGTAATACCCGGAGTAGATTGGGGCCCAGGCCCTTGTAGAATCCGCTCAGCCCTTCCCTAGCCCAGATCTGGATGATTACATCCCGGACGCCTGAATACACGAGGTGAGCATCGTAAGTCTGCAGTCGAGACCGCAGCACTTGATACGGGTAGGTGACACATCCAGCAAACAATTTCGACAAGCTAGAGATCACAAATAGGTCCACGTTTCCAATTTCCTGTATCTTTGACTGGGGAGAGCCCGACGCCTCATGACTCCTACCTGCGCTAGTTTGGGACCCAGTCGGAGGCATCCGGGAGCGGTAGAGCTTCAGCTGTTCATATGCCATGAACTGGAGCGCGCCATGACTGACGCCGAAAAGTGCAGGAAGCAGCCCCCGGTAGAAGCCCGGGATTCCTTCCGAGCGTAATATCTCCCGCGCACCCGCCATGAACGAAGTATAGGCCCCCGGGCTCCGAGAGCCGGTCGACAGCATGCGGGTTTTGATCACCCAGATCGGGTTGGTCAAAATCGATGTCAGCATACCTGGATGCCCAGGGAGTTAGCTAGCTGGTCGCATCAAGATCCGTCGCGGCAAACACTATGTGGGTGCAATTTTCGGCGTACCTGCAGATCCTGAGGCTAGAAAGTAGTCGGCCGATGTGAGAGCCCGGTCATGAGTGCCGCGCCAGGTTCGCATTGCGGTTTTTATGTTGCCGTAGCACAAGAAGTACAGCGCCCAGCTTGTGGAGTTGCCGACGATGTTGGGCGTTAGGCCTCGGTAGAAGGCTGCGAGGCCGCCCTCATTCTGGAAAATCTCGCGGACGACGGGGACGGAACCGCCGACTCGCGAGGAGGACAATCGGTCGACTAGGAGCCATGGCAGGAGCAGAGTCAGTTATGGCCTGAATTTCAAAGACTGAGAACACTGACCTTGAAGTCGAGTCTTGATCAGATCCAGCGGATGCAGGCAGAGCGTCGAGACGATTCCTGCCGTGAATCCCGCTACGGTTTCCACCAAGGACGGGGACAAGCCATCCTTGCCAGTCATGAACCCTTCAAATCCTCCTGCAGTGCGTTGTATGCGGTGTCTGAGGTTCTGCCCGGAGCCAATGTAATATATATCGGGGCTGCGAAGAGGGGGTGCGAGGGAGGTTAAGTTCCTTTAGTTCCTTTAACGGCTGCCGTGCCCGAGCAATGGAAGAGACGGATTCAACACCGCTTGGCGGGCCGAAGCGCGGCGAGACCGAGCGGCCTCCCAACCCTACAATTATAGGTAGCCGGTCCCCTCCGCGAGGAAATCGCAGGGATCTACGATCGTCATGCCAGGGGAAATGCCATTGTTGAGCCTACGTTGACCATGATGCACGGCACCCGGGATGTGAAGCCAAACGTGATGAATACCGATCGTAGTTTTAAAAGTACATGGGCAATGATATAGGCCGTTCCCGGTCGACATCGGGAATCGACAGCGAGGAAAGGATCTTGAGTCATTTCAGTAACCTGGTGGGCGCTTCTGCCACACTGAGTCGCCGACTGCGAGATCAAGTACTGGCCATCCATGAGAGGTGAACTCTCCCTCCAAAGCATCCTGACGCAGTCCGGTCCTTCACGCGAGGGGCGAAAATAGCCTATACGCAAGATCAGTAATCCGGGGTCATTGGGAGGCGCCGACCAGGTGTAATCGCGCGTACTTGAACAAAGATGGCCGGGGTTCACTGTAAGTATATCCTGTTCCATCTGGTCAGCAAACACAACCAAGAGGGTCTCCCCCACGAGTCCAGCACACGTACCCAGATAAACAATCAAAGGTAGATACCCACTTGCGCAGGCAAAAACAGTCAGCTTCGACCACTAGCCAATCGCTCGAATGTGAAAAGCGGCTCACTAGTGAATAGCAACTCTGGAGACGTCGATGACCTTGGAGATACGCTCCTGTAACAGACGAATTGTCGTCAGCCAAGAGAAGCGAAGCGGTCACGCTTCAACTCATTATTCAGGATGTGAACTGACCTTGGTTTCCTCGGAGAACTGAACCATATTGCCGGTGGAGAGGAAGATGTTTGCCAAACGTCCCTTGGGTAGGTGCCAGGAAAGATGGGGGAGGATGGAAGAGTTGACGGAATGGCGGAAAGATTGGGGGAGGTGAAAGGCTGAAGCTCAAAAGTTTTCCGGGGCCAGACTTGGACCAGCAAAAGCTCTCCGCCGATAACGTCTCTCTTCCTTACTACTGCCAACAATCATCCACCCACCCACTCACCCACTCACTTCCTTCCTTCCTCCTCGACCTCCCTCATACGTCCTTGGCATTGACGGTTCCTTTATCTGCCTCACAATTGTCGCATTTATCCCTCCCGCTTTTACTTTCCAATTCAATCGCACGCGTTTGGCCCAGGGGCCCTCGACAACAGTACCCATGTCCGGCGCAAGGCATTGGTAGGCCCCTGTCTTTTCGCAGTCGGGGAATCGCTCTCAAAGCATAGCTGACAGACTTCAACGTAGGGAGCAGGATAAAGAGGCTACCGTCTACATTGGAAACCTCGATGAACGGGTCACAGATAGCCTGGTATGGGAGCTGATGCTTCAGGCCGGGCGCATCGTTAACGTTCATCTGCCGAAAGATCGAGTCACACAGTCACATCAAGGCTACGGCTTTGTGGAATTCATCAGCGAAGAGGATGCGGAATATGCATCGCGGATCATGAACGGCATCCGCCTGTATGGAAAACCTATCCGTGTTAATAAGGCATCCGCCGACAAGCAGAAGTCTGTGGAAATCGGAGCGGAATTGTTCGTTGGAAACCTCGATCCTATGGTTACGGAACAGGTTCTTTATGATACATTCAGCCGCTTTGGCAATCTGATCAATTTACCAAAGGCATGCTTTTCTCTCCCTCGTCTTTTCCCTTCCCCATTTCTCACACCCGTCTGTCTCGCGATTGACAAGCAGCTAACGACAAGCATGGTGTAGGTCGCACGAGATGATAATAATTTGTCAAAGGGCTATGGGTTTGTGTCGTTCGCCGACTTTGAATCTTCAGACGCTGCCATAACCAACATGAACGGCCAGTATCTCATGAATAAACAGGTCTCTGTACAATACGCGTACAAGAAAGATGGAAAGGGCGAACGACATGGTGATGAGGCAGAACGCATGCTGGCTGCACAAGCTCGTAAGCATAACGTGCATCTGCCAACTCAACCTCTACCTCCGCAATTTTCGAATCCAGGGACTCCCATGGTACCAGCCGCGATGGCCACCAGTGACAACTCTCGGCCGATGAGCACCAATCCGTCGGAGCTAGGCATGGGAAGAGGCATGGCTACCCCTAATGTTGGCTACCAAAACGTACCCCACCCGCAGCCAAGTCGACCCATTCCGTCTCCCACGCCTCTGGTAAACCCGCCTCCTGGTCTACCCGCTCGACCGCCGCCCTCACAGGCAGGGTATGGGGGTCCACAGACATTCCTTCCCCCAGGGTTCAATGGCGCTGGTCAGCAACCTCCCTTTCCATCTCAAGCAGCACCTCCGCCAGGATTTGCTCCGCCAGGTTTCGGCCCACCTACAGGGGCTGGTGGGCCTCCGCCTTCTCTACCACCGGGATTTCAACAGCCCGGGTATGGTCGCGGGCGCTGAGCACTCCAGGCCGGATGCGTTGACATGACTAGAAGACGTGGTACTCTTCCTCATCCATGACTTGGTTTGTAGGATAACTTCCTGAACACGATGTGACCGCCAGCAGCCGAGTTGTTGCCAGGGCCCGAAACAAATAATATGCCCCCAAACTAGGTATCAAGAAGGCCGAAAGCACCTGAGGACATAATTGTTTGACCGATGGGCAAGGTTAAAATACTGGTCCAAGCTCTAAATTCGGAAAGGGAAGAGAGATGTACGATCGAGACCCAATTCTTACCTCATTTACACTCCTCACGAGCTTCTAAGCGCCATATCATATTATTGTGAATCTAGCGTGACCCCTTACAACATGTAGAGTGCACAAAAACTATGGGTTCATCGCCAACGTAGATCGATGGAGATCAGAAGGCAATTTAGATGAAATATCGAGCAACCTTACGACAAGAAAGTGTAGATAATCAGAAAGCCAGATGGTAAAAAGCCTACATAACCCAAGGTTACCACCCAATATGAAGAGTTGAGACTGATACGATAAATATCAAATCGGAGCTGGCGCCGTTAAGAAAACGAGACGAATTTCGGGTCTCTGGGTCGGCCATCAGGGCCAATATTGTTCTTGGAAAAGTGGCTCTGCATGTAAATCCGACGAGCCTCATTGAAATCGACTCTCTGCCGGCGCATGATCATCAAAATCTGGCGTTTGGCCTGGTCGTCTAACCCCGCTCTAGTATCGCCCTCTGCAACATTAGCGGAGGTGTCGAACTCGGAAGACATCAGGCCTGCTTCAATATCGCCAGCAAAACTGGACGGGAGGCGATCATAGATATAGTCCGGGACTGGAACTAAAGGTAACCACCGCGAGCGGGTGAGGTAAAGCACTGTAGGCAGGTCAGATGGTTCTCCAAGACCGCCCCGGGGGGGGGGGGTTCACGCGTTGACATACCAGTGCCACAAACAACCACTGACAGCGTCAGGAGGTAGAGAATATAGTAAGCCATGGTCAAGAAGCGTCACTGGAAGGTAGGCAAGCGAGGAACCGCAACCGGATTAAGCTAGATGCTGAGCAAGTCGCAGTTGTCCCAATGCCAGACGCTCTTAAACAAGGGGGAAAGGGGGACCTTTAAAGGTAAGAATACACAAAACCAATTCAATAAGCCTCTTCTCAGGGCCAGCTATACAAGAGGCATTTAGAAAATCACAATAACTCAAGATGTTGTGTCAGTTATTCCAGGCACTCACATATACACTCAACCGACATGTGGAAGACCGCGGAAGATGCAAGTGGGTCGACCGTGCGAGACGGAGTTACTGGTATACTGTGTACTAGGCTAGATACTAGCGGGTCAGGCCTTTTTGCTGCCCCAATTCTCAGGCAGTAATAGAAGGCAGCATCAGAGCCGAGGCCTTGAGGCAACAAACGGATCTATTCCCAAAGCGGCCCGCTTAGCGAGACTCCCGGCGCTGCCACTCTTGGCGTTAGCACACACAACTGAATCCTCCCTCCTAAGGGCTATTCTGTTAAGTAGTAGAGGGTATATACCGACATTGCGACGATTTCGATCTGTCCTTATCCCCTACCCAGGTTCAAAAGACATCTTCACAATGGCCACCAACGTTTCCAGCGACCTCATCTGGCAGCTCACCCGTACGTCACCGTCTCCTACGCAAAGCAAAACTTGTCCCAATGGAACCCTTAGAAAGCCGGTTTTCCAAACCGTCAGTTTTCTCTGCGGCTAATATACGACAACTGAACAGGCACCCAGAATGCTTTTCTGGTCAAGCGTAACAGCGGCGGTGGCTCCCAGTTCTCCCGTGACCCCCTGAACCTAGAGAACCAGCACTCTTTCAAGGTTTGTGCTCCGAAAATACACTGCTCATGCGGTTTCAGTCCAGTGCTAACATTATCCTTTCGGTCTAGTACGCCGGTTATGCCAACACCAAGGTACATCACCTGCGCTTGACACCATAGATATACCATGTCGGACATTGGATGATTAACTCTGCTACGACAGGCCGTGGGTGTGCAGCCCACCGAGAACGGTGGCGTTGTTGTCCTCACCAAGAAGACCAGCAACCCTCAGCAGCCTGCGAAGAACGTCGTTAGCGTGACCTATGGCCCTAACGCCTCCACCCGCAAGTAAGTTGATATGTGACGCTCTCCGGGGGTCACGTCACAGTTTGCTGATTGTTATCTTTTCCTTGATCGCGTATAGGATCTACAAGGGTGTTGCCGATAAGACCGCCAAGAACGGATACCGTGGTGATGTCCGTGAGAGCGCCGTTGCCCGTGTGAGCGCCATCCGCCGCAGCCAGCAGCCCAAGAAGGAGACTCCTCCCCAGAAGCTTCGCGGTGTCCAGGCTAGAAAGGCCGCGGAGAAGTCCGAGTAAATTCCAAAATTTTGGGAAGGGCTATGAGGCATGATGTCACAAGGACTGGTCGCGTCGACCAAAATAGCGCCGTGTTGGCCAAAGGCGGCAATATATCTATGTAATTTAGCAATACATGCTAGCATACCAGGGGACATGATCGTCCGGCCAGGCCATTCAAAATGGAAACAAAAAAAATCTACCCAAGTTATAAAGAAAAGAGAAATAGAAAGGGCCCGCGAGGCGGCGCACGGGAAGCGCAACGTTCTGTTAATTTTCGGCTTCAGCAAGGTGTCAATGACGTATGGTAACGGGAAAATAATCAGCCTCCAGCGTGTGAGGGCCAGTGCCTTGTCCGTCCTGCCGTGGCTGTAAGGGCATGGATACTTTTGGTGCCTCCCGTCGGGCCGAAACAACACGTAGAACCGGGGTCATAAGCTTGTGCCTACCATGCATTTGCCGTCGAACAACCCGGCATCCGCCGAGGGCTCGATGGATCAGTGGTCAGCCCGGTATATCTGTCCCTTGAAACCAGGGGCGGACGAGAATTGCCGGAATCGGGAAGATAGAGGGGACTGGTATCCGAGGAATAGATGCTTAGCATAGTACGGTAATACCAAGGGCTGCGTGGTACTAACTGTTGACTCTCTGCCGTGGTTGAGCCGAAGGCCACAGCCCCAGCCCGGGTTTTGACGAGGAGAATGGAGATGGCGCCAATACCTGTTAGCAAGGACCAAGTCATATGCAAGTAAACAGCATCAGGACCGGTAAAAGGTAGTAATCATGCACGCAGTTTTTGCAGTATTAGATGTGCTGAATGACTGACTACGAGGAAGCTACTCCGTACTTGGAAACTAACTCAGCTACTATCCATAATTATATAGTCTTGAGTATTATTATTAGCAGTATACAGTACCTAGGACCTCTGTAGTATCGGCATCCTGCGGCTAGCAGCTGTAGGTGCCAGGAGGAGCCTGGAGAAGTCCGGAGGAAGCTGGGGAGAGGGCTGCGTTCCCCGGTTGGCAAGTACGGCTACGGAGCTTAGAGTAAGCACCAAACGCACCACAGTGACCAGACAGCTTCATGGAAGCCCCTCCCCCCACATGTGATCCTCCGTCGACCGTACCTACTGTCCGTCGTATATAACCAGCCTCCTGGCCACTCACTCCCTGGCTGTCGGGGGGAATCAACGGCTTTGATTCTTTACATTCTCTCTCTCTAGAAATTGTATGTTCCCCTACTGCTGCTCACTACCCAGTACTACGACCACGTATTACTGCTACTAACTACTACTACTATTACTAATAGTAGTAGTAGTAGTGGTAGTAGTGGTAGTAGTTAGTAGTACTGCCCCCCTCCCTCTCCCCGCATGATCTCCGATCCTTCCTCATGCTGGTGCTGCCACACTTGCCCTGACCTGCTCACCGCGGCCGTACCACCTCCCCCCTCCCCTCCCCCTCCCCCTCCCCATCTTATTTTTGTCTGAGCTCCCGTCCACCTGCCCCCCCTTCCTCTCCCATCGAACGGATTTTTTTCTTTCCACTTCCACCCTTCAACCATTCATTTATCCATTCACCTTGCTGACATAGTATCCTCCCTTGTTGTCGTGTAAAGTAGATCCACCATACATCACAAGAGACCCTCGAATTTCACAATGGTTAAAGCCGGTGAGTGTGACGCTTTACCCCGTCCAGACCTCGACCCCGCTCTCCATCAGAAGATCCTCATACTCGGGAGCCATGAAGCTAATTCGTGGTGTCGACAGCTGTTCTTGGAGCGTCTGGTGGCATTGGCCAGGTCGGTAACCCCTCTTCTGCCCCTGCGATGCATCTCACAAACTGACCGCGTCTACATCGGACCACGCAGCCCTTGTCTCTTCTGCTGAAGACAAGCCCGCTGGTCGATAGCTTGGCGCTGTACGATGTTGTTAACACGCCGGGTGTCGCTGCCGATCTTTCCCATATCTCTTCCGTTGCTGTGCGTGCGAGTGTCCTCAAAGAATATAATTGATTCGATCCCCGAGATCCCATGCTAAAGCCCACGCCAGAAAATCTCCGGGTACCTACCCAAGGATGATGGGTTGAAAAACGCATTGACCGGTGCCGACATCGTTGTCATCCCTGCCGGCATACCCCGTGAGCTTGACTCCTTCTCCCGAACTTATTGACTGTTCACTGACTGGGGGGTTGGCCCCATAGGTAAGCCCGGAATGACTCGTGACGACCTCTTCAAGATCAACGCAGGAATTGTGCGAGACTTAGCCAAGGGCATTGCCGAGTACTGTCCCAAGGCATTTGTTTTGATCATCTCGAACCCTGTCAATTCGACAGTTCCCATTGCTGCGGAGGTGCTCAAGGCCGCTGGCGTCTTTGATCCCAAGCGTCTCTTTGGTGTTACCACCTTGGATGTTGTCCGTGCCGAAACCTTCACCCAGGAATTCACCGGTCATAAAGACCCTTCTGCTGTGCAGATTCCAGTCGTGGGTGGTCACTCGGGCGCAACTATTGTTCCTCTCTTCAGCAAGGCCACCCCTGCTTTTGAGGTTCCTGCAGACAAGTACGAAGCTCTAGTCAATCGTAAGTAATGCATGCGGCTCCCATTACAATCTATCCGATGCGCTAATAGCTTTATAGGTGTTCAGTTTGGTGGCGATGAGGTTGTCAAGGCCAAGGATGGTGCTGGTTCCGCGACCCTGTCCATGGCTTACGCTGGCTTCAGGTTTGAATATCCCTCATATTGAGGCAAGTATGGTGGCTTACGCGTTATTAGGTTTGCCGTGAGTGTCATCAAAGCCTCCAAGGGCGAAAAGGGTATTGTTGAGCCTACCTTCGTTTATTTGCCCGGTGTTGTCGGTGGCGAAGAAATCGTCAAAGCCACTGGCCTTGATTTCTTCTCTACCTTCGTGGAACTTGGTGTAAGTTGTTCATTTATAGAAGACTGTGATATCCTGACAAGTTACGCTGACGCCGTGAACTAGACAAATGGCGCTGAAAAGGCTATCAACATTATCGATGGGGTGACCGAACAGGAAAAGAAACTCCTAGAGGTCTGTGTGAAGGACCTGAAGGGGAATATCGACAAGGGCGTCGACTTCGTCAAGAACCCTCCTCCAAAGTAAACACGCCCATCCCAGGCCATGAGTTACAGCTTTCGCAAGTATCAATTGGTGATATGTTAATTCCGTATACCTTGTCACCACCGGAGAGATGTCTTTCGGTGGTTCCACTCACAAGTTCACGGACATGGAAGGAGCCTTGCTAATAATTGTTATCTCGGGGACATAGGCTTTGAAGTGTGTGGCTCTGCAAACAAATGTGCGACTGTTGAGAGATGGCTTTGATTCAAGCACTTGACTTCAGGAGATATGAGTGGCATGAATCAATGAAACAATCATGTATTCTCTGTGCATATCCTCCAATATCCGTAAACATGCCCCGCAATCCATTGATGATAGGCTCCAAGGAGTTTTGAATGCTGTAAATTGATCGCCAAAGGGAATCGCTGTCAAATTTACCCATGATATGTGCGAGACGGTTACAGGCAGCCCGCCCTGGCTACCTTCAAGGTTTGGGATTGACGGTTTTAATTTGGAAGGTCGCGCCTGGAAGTTCAGCAGACTCTGCCTGGACGGTGGTTGTGATACCTAAATTAGATAGAGCACCGCGAATGACACCGCATGGAAACCATAAGTACTGTGGTGCACAGAAGCTAGTCAGAGCACGAAGAACAACGGACAGAATGAAAGGACACGTTTTGGTTTCGTCATACCGCTTGAGCCATCGACACCGCTTCATTTCGAACAGATGTACTCATCCTTGAAAAGGGACGAAAGGAGTTGTCCGTCAATACATACACGCCCTGAAGATGTGTGGATTAGCTATACCCTCAAGCAGCAGATTAAGGCATAATGGGAGAGCTGCAAGCAGCCGTGGGTTCAGCCTACCCGATGATTCGTTTTAAGGTTATCCACCTGCTTTTTGAAAAGGATGGTCCATAGGTCCTTGCAAAGGAACTTGATAACATCAAGGTTATCGGAAAATCGGGGTCGATCTCGCGAGAATCTGCTCCCACGGACATCTCAGCTCAATGCACGTTAACTAGGCCCTGTATCTGCAAAGCCCGCCGTCCTCGGTTGGTCTGATGCGTCCTCCAGCATGCCAGCTGTGCATATCCATGGATGATGAAAAAAACTTCCGAAAGACAGGTAGTGAGCATTCAAGGCGTACCGTTCTGCGAGTCCTTGTCCAACCCTATAACCTAGAGATTCGAGGCGAAAAAAGGTCGTTTCCCTGACTTCCTCGTCGTCTAGTAGCGTGTCGTCGGAGGCAAGATCTTTTGCCAAGCGTTCTGCCATAGGCACCAGCTCTATCAGGAGGAAGTCCAGGCATGAAGCACCAAGAAGGCGTGCATGAGGGTCAGAAGCATTGAGTGGTGAAGCTGGTGTATCAAACGACATCGCAAAGGTTGCTCTGATGGCCACCCTTGCAGGTAGACGTCTGTAAAAGACCAACTATCTTCGAGAGCAATTAGGATGGTGTTATGTTAATTAGCGGTCGTACATGACGACCGATCAATCTAGGATTCTTCCAGTTCAAAATAAGCAAGGCAAGCGCTGTTGTACGTACCGGACAAGCGGTCCCTCGCCAGTGTGCCAGGGCTTTCCGCCTTCGGAGCTAATAAAACCGCCCCGAGTCGGCACTACTATTCTATCTACATCATTGGCCCGCATCCAGTTAGTTGCCTGCCGAGTAGCAGCAAATCAGGGGAGGGCGAGCGCTAAGTACGGCTTTCTTGGCTCTCCTGCCTTTCATCATAACACCAGATTTCACCACAACAGTTTCAATTACGACTGGCTAGTGTGAGTTCGTAGTAGACAACATTTATCCTTCCGAGTCGGCAGGCGCGTTTCATGAGCTTCTGGCGAATGCGGAGACCAAGGTGAAAGTGGTATATCGAGAACCTGACTACTTTCACGAATGCCAATTAACCATCTTACACGCTCCAGCCATTTAAGAAGAAATCACAAATACATACATCCTTTTCCAATGCAGCCAATGAACCTGTCCAGTAAGTAAGTACTAACTTACTCAGACCCCGAAACCGAATGCGCCCAACACCGTGCGATTACTATGCTTCAATAATTCAATGCATCATAGCCATCATTCTGACTCGTATATTCAGAGCTCGGATGGCTTGATAGCGGAATGCTTCCCCCATCCAGGTAGCCACCACTATATGGATTGCAGAATTCCGGCCGAGGTGAGGGTCGGCTTATCGAATTCAAAGCTGGCCGCTTTGCAGATCTAATCGGGATATCATCGTCCTCATCACTTCCAGTAAGATCGATGACCTGGGCGGCAGTGCGTTTATTTGTCGAGATGTGCGCTGCAGATGATGTTGCTGAGGGCTCTCGTGACTGAGTAGGTGTCCGCTGCACAGAGAAAGTTGGAGCGGAGAGACTCTCTTGTTTGATAGGCGTAACTCCTGGCTCCTTTATCTCTATCAGTTCGTCGTCATCATCTGCTGCCGGTGTAAACCCGCCTGCCTTCGCAGAGTCTTCGTAATTAGGGTTAGACCAACGACCATCCGGCTCTACAATGACTTGCTCAACGTCTAACGAGGTTAAACGAAGTATATCATCGACATACCTAGAAAATCAGAATGATGCTACACATATACATGCGGATATACACCAGCAGGGTCTGGCTTACTGATCAATCTGCAATGATTCGAAACTGGTCGCTTTGGAACAAACAGGACAGGACCAGGTTGGTGCTTGTTCTTGAAGCTGCAAGAACGAGGATGCGTCAAAGCATTGATTATGCGTGCATATAACTGAGCGACAAGGAACCTTTATCCGAAGTGTTGATAAGGGGCACTTGAGTGACAGGACACTGGACGTTGCAACAATATCCGAGTCGTCCGCTTTATTTCTCACTGCAGGCAATTAGATCTGAATCTTGGTATCGGGTAATCACAAAACATACTTTCCCGCAGCACCTGCTCCTTCGATATTGTCTTTCTCTTTTTCAGCTCAGCCACAAGCTCCTCAATTGGGTGTTTCTGAACAAGATTCATGAGAACAAAAAACCGCTAAAGTTTGTTAGCGGGACTCCATGTATGGCCTTACACCACGGAGGAAGCCTCATGCGAACCAAAGGGGAGTGTACGCGAGTCATCAAGCAGTTTTAAGTGCTTACCTTCTGAGTGAGAGCGTAAGTCATGACAATGTTGTTCAGATACCCTGGCTTTTTACGAATGTGCTGGGTAACATCTGCTGGTCTTGTTGTACCAGGCTTGTTCTTCAAACCCCTCAAGTTGGCTTTCACCTCATCAAGGTTTGCCTTGAGCTCAACCTGATGGGGGAAAGCGATATCCGATTTTGTGTATTGGTTGAGACCCGTGTCTGCGGCACAATAGACCATCACTCGAAGATTTGAATCAGCTTGTAGTCTAGACGCGACTGCTGGTGTAAGAACAACTTTAAGCTCCACACTGTCCCTCGTTTGTTCGCGCACTTTCAATTTGATCAGATAGAGCTTGTGGAATCGAACCGTTACACCAGTGACATACCTTTGCATTCCGCGGTTGAGGTCAATGGCTCCACGACTGTGTAAAAAGGACTATCTTTGAAAGTCAAGCGGCCTATATAACAGTGAGAAAAGGAAGTTTGCGAACGCGAGGGGAGAAAGAAAATCAGGGCAATCAATATATACCAGAAGCAAGGCCATGCGACGGCATTGATAGGCCTAATGAAGACGGTCTATGCTGCGTTGGTAAAGGCTGACTGGCTGGAGACGGCTGGTAATGTTGACCGGGAACAGACTGCGTTGAAGAGGGTCCAGGAATTGGCCGGCGTGCTGTATCATAGACGAATTTCCTCAAATTGTCGTATTGTTCAACAAGCCCTCCTTGGCTGAGCCTCTCTATATCTATTATATTTCAGACGTTAACACCTTCACGGGCAAGTTCCTGTAATAGGCCTAGAGAGGGAAGTCGAGATGAGATCAGGTATCACGAACAGTCAATAATCCGTAGCTGCAACGAAGCTTTCAATCCAGAAACAGCAAGCCCCTCATTCCTGAGTATGTGTTTGAGCTGTGCATTGGTCAATGTCTTCACTAGAGCACTCAGGCTTTGGTTATCTAAGAATTGACCAGCAGAAGCCATGGCTAGGGGCAGAAGGACTGCTTGCGGACAGGGATATCAGCATGAAAGTGTTAGCTCAGAAAGAAAGATACAAGACAGTTGCACTATGCTCAGCGACACTGTTCAAAGACATCTCAATCCCTCGCTAAACCGGAAAACTTGAGAAAGATGAAGAGATTTGGCTTATTCCAAGTCGAAGAGACTACCTGGCATCAATTCGGATGAGAAAAGTGAGCCCGGACAGAGTTAGATGTCATGATTGGTATCTATGCGACTGACGCATGCCGGCGATTGCGGAGGTGAGAAGAGCCTCCGATATGATGACATAAGATTTTCCACCGCGGTACAAAGTCCTAAAAGGGAAGGGAGGAGAAAAAAAATGTAAAAGGCGGGGGCAAAAAGGCCAGAAGAAAGTCACAAACTACTTTGCATCATCTGACTTGACAACGTCTGGTTGATCAAGTTTCCTTTTCACTTTTTTTTGAACAGGCATTTCTTTCTAACTCACTATATACCGGTTGCAAGTCGGCCAGCAAACAGCATGGCAAAGAGCGTCCGAGCCAGCGTTTCCAAACGGAACAAGGCAAAGTTACGAGCGACTGTCTTTGGGCCAGTTGTCGATGCAAGAACTGAGAGGCTATCCGCAAAGCTACAGGAGCTAGCTTCTCAGCCAAAGCCAAACGAAGAGAAGTCCGATATGGAACTCGATACCACCAGAACAAGTGCGTGGCTTTGCTCTTACCATTTTGGATAGAAACTGCGGGTGTCGGCTAACATTTTCTCGATGAGATATAGATGGCCATGGTGATAATGTGAATGAAAATGCTCCGAGCTCCAATGAAGGTGTGCAAGCGACAACTCCCGTCATCTTTAGGACTCCTGCCTTCTATTCCCTTGAAACTCCCTTTCTTACACGTTGAATTCACAGATATGGATATTGACCGGGGCTCTGGCAAGGGCACTCGAGCTCCCTCCAATAAATCAGGCCGTATACAGAAGCGTCATAGGAAAAGTCGTTCCTCCATTGTTTTTCGCCCAAATCAAACGAAGGCACGGGCTTCTAAGAGGAAGTGAAAAATACCCACTATTTCCGTCTATATATATACACTGGGGCAATCTGACATTAGATATGGGGTTTGGAGTTGAAAATTATAACATGTTGCAAGTCTTCCACTGCTTATAATAATTTCAGGGAAACATTTAACCTGCCTTCCATCCATGATTCTACCTCAATATAAATAAGCGCAGACCTCATCTCGGTAGGCAAATTACCTGTCAGATACACATGTATGAACATGTATTCCTCACTTTGCAATTGTAACAGTGTAATGTATTCAATCATACTGGGCATGCAAATTACCGAGTCCGGGAGTGGTGTGCCAGCGAGATTTTAGAATAAGAAGGCGGTAAGCGTGGTCAATATACTCAATCGTACCGCCGCCCCTTTGCATGATGTAAAACAAAGTTGAACATCGCGTCTGAACTCAAGTGGAATACACTATATGAACTATACTTGAGGCATCGCAGTTACACCTCGGTCTATCAAAGGCCGGTGTTATTCTTTAGCATTTAGTTCAAGTCTCAAAATGACATTGCTATCAGGAACTTGGGCTATAGCAATTGCCAATTTATTGACACCTCTAGCTGTTGTTGTGTTTTCGTCCGGATTCTTCCCTTACAAGCCAGTAATTCCAGGGCTTGCAAAGTTTGACAGCAATGACAGCATTACTACAGTGCCCAAAGCCTTTGACAAAGTCATCTTCATGGTGGTTGATGCTTTGAGGAGGTATGGCCGTATGCGACCTGTGAGGTTTTGTTTATCTTACTAACATTGCTTAGCGATTTTGTCTATTCTAATAATTCAGGATTCTCCTTTACACAAAGGTCAGTTGGAGTTGCTCCCAGGTTTGTGTTGTTGATCTAACATTGGACTCAATAGCCTGATTCGATCAGGAGCCGCACTTCCATTCACAGCCTATGCTAGTTCACCAACTGTTACAATGCCTCGTCTGAAAGCTATGACAACTGGCTCCATACCATCATTTTTAGACGTAATTCTTAATATTGCAGAGTCTGACACTTCGTCAACTTTATTATATCAGGACACATGGTTAACACAGTTAAAAACAAGAGGAGATCAGCTCATCATGTATGGGGATGATACTTGGCTCAAACTGTTTCCTGGAATGTTTAAAAGAGAAGATGGAACTAACAGCTTCTTTGTTTCGGTTAGTAGTGACTCGCAGATTTTATGGGCGTGTCTCTAACACGGAAACTGAGCAAGCTTTGCATAGGACTTCAGTGAAGTTGACAACAATGTGACTCGCCATGTCTCTAATGAGCTCCTTCGGGACGACTGGTCGGCCTTTATCATGCATTACCTAGGCCTCGATCACATAGGCCATAAAGCCGGTCCCCAGAGGTAAAGCACCTTGACTAGTCTCCTGCTTTGGACGGTCTAACATTTTATCAGTCCTTATATGGCAGAGAAGCATCGCGAAATGGACTCGGTTGTCTCCCAGATCTACACAAGCATGGAAAAAGAAAAACATCTAGAATCCACCCTTTTTGTATTGTGTGGTGACCATGGCATGAATGATGCCGGAAACCATGGAGGCTCATCTCTGGGTGAAACATCGCCCGCACTGGTTTTTATGTCACCCAAGTTTCAAGCCCTAGGAACATTTAGGGAATCCCCTATGGACCCGCTCAACGACTTCCAATATTACCGAACAGTCGAGCAAACAGACATAACTCCGACCCTGGCAGGACTTCTAGGCTTCCCTATACCTTTGAATAGCTATGGAGTATTCATCCCAGAACTTCTTGGCGTATGGAACACGAGTATGTATACTCTTGCCCTAGAAATACATATACAAGTCGCTGATGCTCTATCTCTCGCTTAGATCTTCAAAAAGTCCATATATTACTTGCAAACTCTAAGCAGTTATTAAGGACAGTGAAGGAAGCGTTCCCGGGTCATAATTTCGACCCCGATTTGAACAGTATTCATTGTGAAGTCGAACCGTTACTCAATATTGAAGAAGCCCAGTGTTCATGGCTCCGGGTTCTTCGGTTACTACACGACTCTGGTGGTATCGATAACGATGACCTTTATGCCGAACTTGAGTCTGCTCTCCTTCAATTTTCGAGAATTTCCCAGAAATTGATGAGCAGCGCGGCGAGTAATTACAATATCGGCAACCTCGTTCTAGGATTGGGTCTCATTGTCTTGGTTACTGCTCTCTCTTTCCCAACTGCCTACAACTTGCTTTCCACGTCCGGGCATGTTGAAGCATTTTTCATGCTGAGTATCCTTATCTACGGTGGCATGATGTTTGCTAGTAGTTATGTCGAGGAAGAACAACAGTTTTGGAATTGGATTTTTACAGCGTGGGTCTTTTACCTGCACATCAAATCAGCTACGCGTTCACATTGTTCCATATCCCGGCAGCACCGAATGAGCAAACGCCGTCGCTCATATGTACCACTCCTTGCGAGGTATGGCGGAGTGGCGCTTTTAGTATCTCATCGAGTATTGAGGCGCTGGAACCAGACAGGTCAAAAGTTTGCTGCTGAGCCAGACATCGCTCGGACGTTCTTACCTTCTCACAGACTCGTATTATGGTTCTTAGTCGTCCTAACATACACTGGCACTTGTATGCGCCTGACTGACCGTTATCTATCGAGGATGTGGCGTCTATGCTGTCTCGTCGTCACAACATCTGCTCTCCTCTTGAAAGTGGCCTTCGTGGCAGCAGACTCCCCTGAGCTTTTTTATGAGAGTCTATTAACTCCTTTGAGGGGGATTCTCAACGGAAGAATGCTCATTATTTTCACAAGGCTTGTCATGGGTGGCATTCTTTCACTTGTTCCATTATCAGTGTATATTGCTAGGAAGAGCGGTACAAGACCATTCAAGGAAGAAGGTAGGTCTTGATCGGCTCCCTTCTTTTGCACATCTACTGACAGACAACACTATAGATTTCCCAGGCACCGTTTTCCATGAAGCCCTGACTTTATTCTTGATAACACAGTCAAGGGTTACAAATATTCCGATTTTTCTCATTTTTAGGCTACACGCTAAGATCATTGCTCCGATGAGGCTATCTGTCCTTGAGCTAACTGTTACTTCGTTGCTTGCGCAATATATGACGTTTTTCGCCTTTGGGGGTTCTAACGCCATATCTTCTGTCGATCTATCCAATGCTTATAATGGTATTGGTAATTACAGTATCATTCTTGTCGGGATTCTAACATTTGTAAGCAACTGGTCGGGGCCAATTTGGTGGGTATCAGCTGCTCGGGTTCTTCGGTCAAAGCAGGCCCGGCATGAAAGGAAAGCTTACTTAGCTATTATCACACTCCACATGGCAACGTCCACAATGTCTGTAATGGCAGCGTGCACGGCTTTGAGGACACATCTCTTTATCTGGACGGTTTTCTCGCCGAAGTACCTTTATGCTATTGCTTGGGCTATTGTCAACCACCTGACTGTGAACTTGCTCGGAGAGACCTTAGGAGAGACCTTATTCTCATAATAAACTGACAGTTAAAGTGGCGATAAGGAAGGTCAGCGCGAGGAGCGGAAAAGGATGAAACGTTAGCAGGAGGCAAGGTTTAATTCCCACGGATAAATAATCATGCTCTTGGGGTCGTAGGCCTGGCGTTTGTATCACAGGTGTTTATGCTTTGTAATTTATACCCGGCACGCCCACTAAATGCCACTATAGCAGGCTGTCGAAGAGGTCATCGATGGCGTCCTTTCTCCTCTTTTTCTTCTTATGCTTTGCCATGTACAGGCCTGCAACACCCCCTGATTTCTTAGAAGCCCTCTCCTGACGAATCGGATGACCTAAGTCAATTGAGTGTTTCTCTGTGGAGGGCGTCATAGCCGCTAGGGGATCCTGGGGTCGAGGTAGGACTTCTCCCACGTCTTCATTCTCCCGGATCTCAGCACCAAAGGCAGTGTCGATAGAAGCCATTGATTCTTGGAGTGGTATCCTCAGTTCTTTATCAAACCCTACTGCTTTTGCAAGTCTAGCTAGCGTAGCCAGTAGAACTATTCCCAAAGTAGAGAACTGCCCATCAGCAACGACCATGGAGAATGCTCTATGAAAAGTTAGTCTTTATAATAGCCGTAATAGAAGCATTCTGAAGTTTTCGAGTATCGTTCCTTCCGATCACTTACAGGTAACATCTTGGTAGAATATATGATGCCAAATGTTGACTGTGTTTATCATTAAGAAGTTTGGCATCGGTATCCGGCGGCAGGCGAGTAAGATAAGTCACGAGCTTCAGAGTTGTTCGTTTCAGTATTGACAGCCACTTCCACCACTTCGTCCCTCGATGTTGGTTTTTATTGCGATGGAATATCAGGTGGAGTGCAGCATGAATAGCGGTTATTTTATCAGCATTCATTCCCATTATCCACAGAAAACATGAAAACCTCCTGTTGACAATAGATAGAAAAGTAAGTGTGTGTTGCAGCTGCGTTATAATGGAAGCGTCAAGGAAGAGAATGAGACCATTTTGCCTCCCTAGTCCGCATTCTACATCGGGAATGTGGCGGGGCGGGACGGGACGGCTTGCATAACTACTAGGACTTAGTTATACTTAAGGCGTACGGAGTACTACTCTGTGCCTTAACCGACCCCTACGCGGCTTACCGCTCCGAGATTGCCTGTAGGGCAACCCCAATATTTTAACAGAGTTAATATATTAATATTATCTTCTTTAAAAAATTATTTATTTTATTAAGTTATATCTTTTAAAGCTATTATAATATTTATAAATTATTATAAAATTAAGAATTAAATTTAGCAGATTATTTATATATTAAAATATATTTATAAATCTAATATTATATAATTTATATAAAAATATAAGATATTAATATTCAGACTTTATATTAGATTAGAGAAAAAAGTTTCTTATAATAATAAAAAATATTTTTATTAAAAACAATTATTTTAATTATAAATAATATATTTAAGAAGATTTATATAGATTTAATTACTCTAATTTTTATAATTAGTAAAAAATAATTTTCTAAACAATTTAAAACATATTCTGAGTATAAAAAGAAATATATTTAAATTATAAATATTAATAAAAAATAGACTTATAATCCAGAGATACTAAAAATTAATTTTAATAATATAATGAAATTATACTTATTAGGGGAATGATTAAATTAAACTAATCCAATACTTAACTATTAATACAGAAGGAATTAATAAAGAAAAAAAAAGAAAAAAACTAAGAATATCTTAGAGTGGCTAACAGCCAGATCAGATCAGATTAATTAGAATTTTTATATCTAATCATCAGATTATAATTAGATTAAGAAAATTTTTATATCTGATTATAATATAATTAAAAATTAGATAATTAATTATCTTAATTATTCTTAATATTAAGATCTATCTACTATATCTTTTTAAGCTCTAGTATAATTAAGATATATTTAGATTAAATAATTATTAATCTGACTATTTTTATTATTATCTAAAAATATATAAAAAGAAGCTTTTTAAATTAAAAAAATATAATTAAAAAAAAATTAGTATCTTCTTTATTATTATTTATTAGAAATAATAAGAAAATTCTAGTTATATTAATAAAATTCAGCTTTTTATAAAATTATTATTCTTATAATAAAAAATATATATAAAAATATATAATTATTACTTTATTTTAATTATATATTTTAATTATATTATAAAATATTAGAAAAACTATATATTAATTATTAATTAAAATACTAGAAATAAATATACTATTTTTATTTTATTATTTTTTCTGAATTAAATTATTCTTAGATTTATAAATAAAATATAGCTTAAAAAGCTATTAATAAAATTAGAAACTAATAAATAATTAAAAAGATTATAAATAATTAGATTATTAAAATAAAGCAGATTAAATAGATTAAATAAATTAAATAAATTAAATAAATTAAATAGATAGAATAAATAAATAAAATATATTAAATCTATATTATAATATTACAGCTCTTATAGAAGATTTTATAAAAATTTTTTATAAATTTTTTTTATAAATATCTATTTTTTATTTTAGTCTATTATATTTTAAATAATTTTATTTAAAAAAAGAAACTATTCTATAACTCTAGATTCTAGATATAAATTTCTAATTATTAAATTTATTAAAATAAATAAAATATAGTAGATATTTTAGCTATATATTAAAATATAATAAATTATATTTATATAAAATTATATTTTAAAATAAAATAAATTATCTTTACAGAGTTTTCTATTTTTATTTTTTTATATTTATTATTTATAAAATAGCTTTAGAATTATAAATTAATTATAATTATTTAATTTATTTTTAAAAAATATTATTAAATCTTCTTCTTCTATTTCTTAGATCTTTATAAATTATAATAATATTTAAACTAAAATAAGCTTCTTAAATCAGATCTTTTCTTCTTTTCTAAATCTTAAGATTACATACGTCGCGAAGAATTAAAAGATTATCTTATATTTAACTCTTATTAAGATATATAAAAAACTTAAGATATATCTAGATATTAAAGATATATAGCTTCTTAAGATATCTTTAATTAAATTAATATAATTTTAAATATTATAAAATATATTAATATTCTTATTTACTAAAAGTTCTGCTGTGATTAGTTTTCTATTTTTTATTAAATAATTAAAGATTTTTTCTTAATTATAATTAATAATATTAATATTAAATATTTTTTTAATAATTCTTAAGATATCTACTATTATTACTAAAATTATTTTAATTTTAATATAATTAAAGCAGTTGTACTTTAAATATATATTAATTATTTTATTATAAATAAAAAGTATCAGAATATACTTAATAATCTTAATTTAGATTTAATTATTTTTATATTTAAGAAATAAAAGAAGAATAAAATAATTATTATTTTTTATATTAGTAAGAATAAGAATATAAATAATTTTAAAGATAATGTAAAGAATAGATTATTATTAAAATTAAAAAAACTAGTCTTATCTAAGTCTTTAATTATTATATATACTTAGATAGAGATAGAGATCTGATTTTTATAATTTTTATATTATTATAATTATTATTCTGAATAGTATAAAGAATAAATATTTTATATTTTTTTTATTTTTTTTATATTAAATTTTATAAAAATCTTTTTCAGAATATAGTATATTTCTTAAAATAATTAATTAAATAAATTAAGTAGTAGACTATATCTAAAAAATATTATTATATTTATACTATAATTAAATATATATTATACTTTATATATTATTTATATAAGAAGAATATATATATTATAAATTAATTTATAGTTATTAATTTATCTACTATATCTAATTTTTCTGATTAATAGATATAAATAATTATAATAATAATTATATCTTAATCTAATCTTAATTATATAGTTAAAAAGTTTTTATATTTTAATCTGACTATCAGATTATGGCCAGGTTAAGGTTAAGATATAACAGTCAGATTAAGCCACTCTAGAATATCTAAATTATATTCTTTTATCTCTTTTTCTATAGTACTATCTCTTGCTTTATTTAATTATAGTATATTAAATAAAATATTTATACAGATATTACTAAGTCTTTAAGATTTAAAAAATTTATATAAAAATTCTATAATAATAATTTTCTTTTTTTATATATATATAGAGTGGCTAACAGCCAGGTCAGATCAGATTAATTAGAATTTTTATATCTAATTATTAGATTATAATTAGATTAAGAAAATTTTTATATCTGACTACAGTATAACTAAAAATTAGATAATTAATTATTTTAATTATTTTTAATACTAAGATCTATCTGCTATATCTTTTTAAGCTTTAATATAATTAAGATATATCTAGATTAAATAATTATTAATCTAACTATCTTTATTATTATCTAAAAATATATAAAAAAAAGCTTTTTAAATTAAAAAAATATAATTAAAAAGAAATTAGTATTTTTATTATTATTATTTATTAAAAATAATAAGAAAATTCTAGTTATATTAATAAAATTCAGCTTTTTATAAAATTATTATCTTTATAATAAGAAATATATATAAAAATATATAATTATTACTCTATTTTAGCTATATATTTTAATTATATTATAAAATACTAGAAAAATTATATATTAATTATTAATTAAAATATTAAGAATAAATATACTGCTTTTATTTTATTATTTTTTTTAAATTAGATTATTCTTAGATTTATAAATAAGATATAGCTTAAAGAGCTATTAATAAAATTAGAAATTAATAAATAATTAAAAAGATTACAGATAATCAGATTATTAGAATAAAATAAATTAAATAAATTAAATAGATTAAATAGATTAAATAAATTAAATAAATAGAATAAATAAATAAAGTATATTAAATCTATATTATAATATTATAATTTTTATAGAAGATTTTATAAAAATATTTTATAAATTTTTTTTATAAATATTTATTTTTTATTTTAATTTATTATATCTTAAGCAGCTCTATTTAAGAAAAGAGATTATTTTATAATTTTAAATTTTAGATATAAATTTTTATTTATTAAATTTATTAAAGTAAATAAGATACAGCAGGCGCTTTAATTATATATTAAAATATAATAGATTATATTTATATAAAATTATATTTTAAAATAAAATAAATTATTTTTATAGAGTTTTCTACTTCTATCTTTTTATATTTATTATTTATAAAATAGTTTTAAAATTATAAATTAATTATAGTTATCTGATTTATTTTTAGAGAATATTATTAAATTTTCTTTTTTTATTTCTTAGACTTTTATAAATTATAATAATATCTAAATTAAGATAAGCTTCTTAAATCAGATTTTTTTTTTAAATCTTAAGATTATATATATTATAAAAAATCAGAAAATTATTTTATATTTAGTTTTTTAAAAAAAGCTCTTTATTTTTTAGAATTAGTAATAAAAAATAATCTTTTCTAAAGATTATATAAAAACTAAAAAACTATTATTTTATTTTAATTAAAAAATATTATTAATAATATAAAACAGCTTTTAAAAAGATATATTATTTTTTAATAAAATATTTTATATTTATTATATTATATATATTTATATCTTATAATATCTAAGAATTAAAAACTTAGAAATTAGTTCTATAAATTATTATCTTTATAAGAATTATAAAAAGAAATTATTATTAATTATATTTAAGTAAATAATTAGTTAGATACTAAGTAAAAAATTATTATAAATATTTATTTATTTTTTTAAGATAAATCTTTTTTAATTATTATTTTTTTTAGATCTCTATAATTTATAATAAATAGAATTTTTAAAATTAAATTTTATATTTTATAATTATTTATTATTTATTATTCTAAATTATTAAATATATTTAATTTAAATAAATAATTAATCTTGCTGCTTTATTTTTTTATTAAAAATTATATTTTTTTAATTAAATATAGATTAAAAAATATTTTATAAAATTATCTAAAAAGATATATATATAATAATTATTAAAATTTCTAAATATTAAATAAATATTAATTATAATAGACTACTGAATTAGTTCTGATTAGAAAATATTTTTTAATTTAATTAAATATTTTTTAATAAAAAATATATATTATTATAAGATTTTACCAGATTTTTAATTAATATCTAAATTTTATATTAATAAGAATCTAGCTGTAATTATTTTATTAGTTTTATATAAATATAATCTTATTTATTAATTATTAGATATAATAACTAATAATATTAATAATAATAATATAATATTTAATATAATCTCAGCTGAACTTTAAACTTAATTTAATTAAAATATTTAATTTTATAATATTCTAATTAATTTTAATTTTTTAAAAATTATTTAAAATTAGTATTATATTTTTTATTTTATTTATATAATTCAGTTTATAATTAATATTCTTTTATAAAAATTTTAAATTAAGATCTTGAATAATATTATTAAATATATATAAAAAAATAATAATAAAAATCTTAAAATCTTTTTTAATATTTTAGAAATTTTTAAGAAGATATATTCTAGAAATTATTTATAAAAAATTAATATAAAATTTTTTATAAAAAGTTTCTAAAAGTCTTTTATTAATTAATTTATTATATTAATTTTTAATTATAGATTTAAAAAATTATATAATTTATCAATATAAGCTTTTAATATTATAAAAAATTTTTATTTATTTAATAATTTAAATCTAGCTTAGTTTATTATTTTTTTCTTAATTATAAAACCCGCTGAAACTTAATTTATCTTATAATTTATTAAATATTTAATTTTTATTAAGTAATTAAAAGTTTTATTTAATATTATAAATATAATAATATTAATTATTTTTATTTTATTATAATTAAATAAAAATAAATAAAATATTTTCTTAAATTTCTATATCTCTTTTTTTTTATTTTTTATTTCTCTGAGAATAATAAGTCTATTATTTATAAAATTTATAATATTTATAATAATTTTTTTAATTATTTAAATTATTTAATTAACAGACTAAAAAAAAAATAAATATTTAAAAAAAAAAGATTTTTAAGAGCTTATATAATATATATTAAAATTTTTAAAAATATTATTATTATATTTATCAGACAGAAAATTATATTTATATAATTATAATTATTCTAGATTTAATATTAAAACTTAAAAAATTTAAGAAAAATATATAGCTAAATAATAATATTAACTAATATTATAAATATTAAATTATTTTTAAAAAGATATTCTCTTTTTATTTTAATTAAAATTTAATAATTAATATATTATTAATAGTTTTTAAGTTATTATCAGATCTAAATAAGATTTTTTATAATATTTTTAAATATTAAAAACTTTTATCTATAATTAAGATATATAAAAAACTTAAGATATATCTAGATATTAAAAATATATAGCTTCTTAAAATATCTTTAATTAAATTAATATAATTCTAGATATTATAAAATATATTAATATTCTTATTTATTAAAACTTTTATTATAATTAATTTTTTATTTTTTATTAAATAGCTAGAGATTTTCTCTTAATTATAATTAATAATATTAATATTAAATATTTTTTTAATAATTTTTAAAATATTTATTATTATTATTAAAGCTGTCTTAATTCTAATATAATTAAAATAATTATACTTTAAATATATGTTAATTATTTTATTATAAATAAAAAATATTAGAATATATTTAATAATCTTAATTTAGATTTAATTATCTTTATATCTAAGAAATAAGAGAAAAATAAGATAATTATTATTTTTTATATTAATAAAAATAAAAATATAAATAATCTTAAAGATAATCTAGAGAATAAATTATTATTAAAATTAAAAAATTAGTTTTATTTAAGTTTTTAATTATTATATATATTTAAATAAAAATAAAAATCTAATTTTATAATTTCTATATTATTATAATTATTATTCTAAATAATATAAAAAATAAATATTTTATATTTTTTTTTATTTTTTTTATATTAAATTTTATAAAACTATTTTTTAAAATATAATATATCTCTTAAGATAATTAGTTAAGTAGATTAAATAGTAGATTATATTTAAAAAATATTATTATATTTATATTATAATTAAATATATATTATATTTTATATATTATTTATATAAGAAGAATATATATATTATAAATTAATCTATAATTATTAATTTATCTATTATATCTAATCTTTCTATTTAATAAATATAAATAATTATAATAATAATTATATCTTAATCTAATCTTAATTATATAATTAAAAATTTTTTATATCTTAATCTAACTGTCAGATTATGGCCAGATTAAGATTAAGATATAACAGTCAGGTTAAGCCACTCTATATATAATTTATAAAATTCTTATAAATATATCTATCTATAAGACAAGCTAGATAAAAGATTAATAATAATATTTTAAGTAATATAGATACTATCTTAACTTTATAATAGATATACTTTCTTTACACTATCTCAACATATATTCTTATATTTTGATTATTTATAATAAAAAAAACTTTTTTAATTGAATATTATATTTTCTTATTATCTGCTGTCCGCTATTTTAAACTATTAAATATATTTAATTTAAAAAAAAAGATTAATCTGGCTATTCTAGTACTCTTTTAAATATTTATTTTTTTATTAAATATAAGTTAAAGAATATTTTTTTAAGTTATTAAAAGAAATATATATCTAATTATTATTAAAATTTCTAGATAATAAATATATATTAATTATAATCAATTACTAGATTAATTTAAATTAGAAAATATTTCTAGTTTTAATTAAATATTTTCTAATAGAAAATATAAATTATTATAAGGTTTTATTAAATTTTTAATTAATATCTAGAGTTTATATTAATAAAAATCCAATTAAGATTATCTTTAAGATTCTGTAAAAATATAAATTTACTTATTAATTCTTAAATATAATTATTAATAATATTAATAATAATATTATTATATTTAATGTTATTATAGCAGATCTCTAGATTTTATTGAATTAAAATATTTATTTTTATAATATTTTAGTAAACTCTGATTTTATAAAAATTATTTAAAGCTAATATTTCATTTTTTATCTTATTTATATTATTAAATATTTTATTAATATCTTTTTTTAGTAATTTTGAATTAAGACTGCTAATAAAATTATTAAATATATATAAAAAATAATATTAAAAGACTTAAGATCTCTGCTAATAATTTCTGAATAATTAAAGAAATATATATTAAAAATTATTTATAAAAGATTTTTATAGACTTCTCTAAAAATTATTTATAAAAATATTTTATAGAATTCTTTAAAAATAATTCATAAAACACTTTTATAAATTATTTTTATATATTTATTTAATATTTATTATTTATTATTCTAATGTTTAATAATAAATGCAGAAGATTATATAATTTATAGATATAAATCTATTATATTTAAAAAAATTTTAATTTATTTAATAACTAAAATCTATCTTAGTATATTATTTTTTTTTAATTATAAAATTTAATAAAACGTAATATATTTTATAATCTAATATAAAATTAAATTATAATTAGCTGTTAAGAGTTTTATATAATATTAGAATTATAATAATATTAATTATTTTTATTTTTTTTTAATAAAATAGAAGTAGTTAGAATATCTATTTAAATTTATATATTTTTTTAATTTTTTTTCTGTTAGAGAATAATAAATCTATAATTTATAAAATCTATAATATTTATAATAGTTTTTTTAATTATTTTAATTAGTCTATTAATTAGCTGATATAAAAATAAATACTCTATAAAAAAGATTTTTTAAAATCTAAAAAATATATATTAGAACTTTTATAAATATTATTATTAAATTTATTAAATTAAAGATTATATTTATATAATTATAATTATTCTAGATTTTATATTAAAACTAAAAAAAATTTAAAAAAAGTATCTGACTAGATAATAATATTAATTAATATTTTAAATATTAAATTATTTTTAAAAAGATTTTTTATTTTTATTATTAATAAAATTCTATTATTAATATATTATTTATAGTCTCTAGTATATTCTTAGATTTAGATAAGAATTTTTATAATATTTTAAATATTAGAAGCTCTTATTTTTTATAATAATATTTAAAAAGCTTAAGATTTATTTTAATATTAAAAATATATAGATTATTAAAGACTAGAATATTAAATTAATAACTTTTCTAATTATTTTTATATTAATAATTATTTAGAAATTACTGACTACTCTAATATTCTTATTTATTAAAAGTTTTATTATAATTAGTTTTCTATTTTCTACTATATAGTTAGAAACTTTCTAATTATTATAATTAATAATATTAATATTAAATAGCTTTTTAATAATTTTTAAAATATTTATTATTATTATTATAACTGTCTATATTCTAAGATTATTAAAGTATTTATATTTTAGATATATATTATATACTAATTATTTTATTATTATTAAAAAATATTATAACATTCTTAATAATTTTATTTTAGATTTTATTATATTTATAGCTAAGAATTAAGAAAATAATAAATTAATAATAATTTTCTATATTAATAAAAATAAAAATATAGATAATCTTACTAATAATTTTAAAAATAAAATATTATTAGAAAAAAATTAAGCTTTTTTTTAGTTTAGTAATATTATATATATTTAGATATAAATAGATATTTAAGTTATATAATCTTTTTATTATTATAATTATTAATTAGAATAATATAAAAAATAACTTAAATAATAATTTATATATTTTTTTCTAGTAGTTTAATCTTATTATATTTAAATTTTTAATATTATTTATAAAACTCTAATATAGAGTCTACTAGACTACTAATTATTAATTAAAAAATAAAAAAAATTAATAATTCTTAATTAATCTAATTAGTATTTTATTTTAATAATATAACAATTAAAAATATATTATTTCTAATATGTTATATTTATAAAAAATCTATATAAATTATTAATTAATTAATGATTATTAATCTTTTAATTATATCTGATCTTTCTAATCTATAATTAAGATTAATTAAAATAATCTCTTAATCTTAATGTATTCTTAATTATATAATTAAGAGAATTCTTATATCTTAATCTAATTATTAGATTATAGTTAAAATTAGGTTAAGATATAATAATTAGATATAGCCACTCTACTTATAGCTAATAATTTTATAAATCTATTTTTATTCTAGATATTTTATTAGAAGAAAGTTATATATTTTTTATATTAATCTAATTTATAATAATTTAAACTCTAATATTTATTTTTATTTTTTAAAAATCAGAATCTTCTAGCTATTGATAATATATTTAGTAATAAAGATCTTTAACTTCAAGCCAGGGGGGAACTTCCGTGCGCCCTGGGCCCCTGGCTGACGGCTGTCCTGATTTCTTGATAGTTGATATATCTGGTCCTTGTCTTCGGCTTCCTTCCACTGATCCACGAGACGCTAAACCAGATTGGGAAGGCCAAGTGGTTTACTAAGCTGGATCAGGGGGAGAGGATAACAGTCCTTTTTGATAATTGTATTCAAGCCTCAATAGTTGATGAAGTATCAGAGCTCGCCGCCTGGTTTCCGGACAAAAAAAACAGGCGCCGTGACTGCGGAGCTGCTAACACAGATAAATTTCTTATCTAATAATTTAGTAAGTTCTTTTTAAAGTATAATAAAAATTCTTATTTATAAGATTTTTTTTAGATCTGTATATATAATTATATATAATTATAATTTTATATAATTCTTTTTATAAAATTATCTAGATTTTTAAATAAAGTCTTAAATAAAATTTTAGATAAAAACTAAAGTAAAATTTAAACAGAATTTTAAATATGATCTTTTTTATAAATAAAACTTAAAATTAGACTTCAATTTATAATATTAGTAATAACTAATAAGATATATATATCTATATATATACTCTATATATAAAGTATTATTATTACTAGTTTAAGTTTTATTTAAAGATTTATTATTAAAAAAAGTTTATATTTGAAACTCTACTTAAAACCCTATAATCTTTATCTAAGATTTTACTTAAAATTTAAAAAATTTTTATATAAAAAGCTATATAAAATTATATCTATATATAATTATATATACAGGTCTAAGAAGAATCTTATAAATAAAAATTTTTAAGAATAATAAAAAAAACCAGTATAATTATATAAAAGTCAGAAAATTAGATTTAAATATATAATATAACTACACAGACATTAAAATTATATATTCTAATTTTTAATTAGCTATATTATATAAAGATCTGATCAAGAATCAGAAATCTTACCTGTAAGGCATCCAACTTTCTGACCCTTCCGCAACTTTTTCTGAACCCACTGCAACTGGGACCCCCGCAATTAGGCGATTGACGAACATGCTTGTATGCGGAGGCATTTAGTAGACGCTAAGCCCAAATAGTCTAATTAGCGGAGTACTTCTACTAGTACAGTTGTATCGCTCCGTCTACACCTGTGCCTGCTTCACAAAGCAGATGAATGGACAAATATTGAAATAGTAACATCTCTCAACTATGATCAGGCGCAGAATCTCCCCACTAGTAATGCACTGCACTGTGTAACTAGGTAGACTGACTAAGTAGTGAAGTATATTGACAGACCAAAAAGACCACTCGGCTAAAAAGGTGTCCAGACACCTAAGTAGGCGTGATACTGAATGATACTGGGTTTGACATATATGCCATGGTCCCTAAGGCAATGTATCCAAATGCTGTTCCAGAATAATACTTAAGCGGGTTAGTGCATCTTATGCCATGGTATCAAGGAGCTGCTACAATACTCCGTAGATGCTTCTTGGATAACATTCTTACCTGCAATATTGGTCAGTCAATATATATACAGACCGTCATTAATAGTAGTATGGGGCGTCTAGTCGGTTGTGATATAGTGGCAAGAGTTGGCAATATCTATGGATGCCATCACAGCTGAACGTCCGAATGAACAACCTTTTAATGAGCCTCCCCCATCTGATATATTTAACTTTGGATTTTCTAAATGGATTCCGAAGACCAAAAGCAATACTATACAGGGGACTGACACTTCGAGTAATAGCAATTTGTTGATATGCCAACCTGTTGGAAGTCGCCCGGTACCCCCCCTAGACTAAAAAGGTGCCTCGACATCCTTTCTAGTCATAAAGGTGCACTAGGTTCAACACAACCCTAGCCCTGCCTCGTGGCAATGTATTGGGGAGTGGCCACTATTATCTGGGGTTCAAACATGTACACAGAAGTTCCTATATTTCATGCAAATCTAGAGCATAAATCTGGCCAGAATGCTGAGCCAGAAACTGATTGATTTTATTAGTGCTGTTAGTTTGAAAGAAAACAAGACTGTCTGAACCCCCAGACATATGTGGTATGCACATTCCATATCCAAAATTAACGTTAATCTATAACCTCATCATGTGGATAAGCACAGCTCAGTATCATCTTGTTAAGGTTTTCCAGATACGAGTTCTCTACTCATTCTCCATCCTTGGCGCCTATAACCTGGGATGGTTGTTGTTGTTTTGTCGCAGTATGCGTATTAACAGGTTCTATATGCAGCATGCCCGAGTCCGTCTCCAAATCTTGTCTGCTTCTCTCTCTCATCTATTTCTCTTGGAAACATGTTTACCGTGTTTCCCATTTCTGTTTCCTCTTAATATTGGCTCTCAAGCAAGAGATCAGGTGAAATCTGACAGTCTTGCTCCGTGCAAAAATTCTTGTCCCAGCATTGTAAGCTTCCTGGAACAGCTTTGTCTTGTAAGTTATACACTTCCTTGCTCTGTCCCCTTTCTACTTCTTGACATAAGGCATGCCTCTGAAAAAGGGACAATATTCGCTAAAACCTTTTGAACTTAACAATAGCCTCTCGAGATGAGGGCAAACGACTCCTCCCACGGCTTGAGCAGCCCCTGCTCAACAAATGAGATAGGATCTGCCAATGGGTCTCCAGACACTAAGCTCACAGCATATTCCCCTGAAGTCCTACGATCCAAGGGCCGTCCGGAATCCCATGTCGGCGACCAACTAATTAACACTGGTATCCAAAAACTTTATTCGACGTAGGTTTGCCGTGTGGAAGCAAACCAGACCTTTTGATAACATGTATAGGTCATCATCCGATCCATTTCTGGTGTCAGCGAGCACGTCTAGTCGTGTTCAACTCTCACCAACAGCTGCAGCTTTCACACCCATTGGAAACAAATCATTGTCTCTGTCTCGAGGACTTGTAGGTGGTAACTACCTAGCTACAAACACGGACTTTGAACAAAGCGAAACAAGACCCGTGTCTCTAGAGATTCAAAAGAGAGGTCCGCCAGCTTATGGGATTATAGGCAACACCCAAGTCAATAGAAACAATCGACCATTTGGTACAGCTCACGGAGATTTTGACACCGAGAGACGTAGTCGCGCGCTCGTTATTGAGAATGTGCCGAAGAACCTCACATACATGTCCCTAGCTGGGTTTTTTAACGTAAGTGCCTTGTCCAGGAACTGAAAGGATAGAATGGACCGGTTGACATAAATAAATAGCGTCGTGAATTTGGCTCTCTCAAAGGCCCTGTACTTTCAGAGCTTAGCTCCATGGGGAAGGTATATGTCGCGTTCACTGATAGTCGCGAGGCAACGAAAGCAATCGAAAAGATCAAAATTCTCAGGCCTGAGTGGAATGTCTCTCCAATTGCCCCTAAAGAATATGTACAACATGTCGAGCCTTCTCTTCTACCGCAAACATCTGATTACGAGGGCCAATTATTGGTCACGGTCTACTATGATGGGAGAAACCCCAATCTTAATCAGCGTACCGTTGCCCGATCGCTTGAAACACTTACCATGACGTTTGGTGATATCAAGACATTCACCTCGCTACCAACCGGCCAGGAGAATATTGGCGAGTTTCATATCGAGTTCTTCAACACCCGTGATGCAGAAAATGTCATGACTACTCTCAACGGAACATCTGTTGATGTAGGCTGGCATATCCCTCTCTTACTCTGTTGGATTGCTAACGTATATTATAACAGGATTGCATTTTAGAGATTTCGATATTTAGGCCGGATATGGAAGAGAGAAGATGCAGACAGCCAATCGCAAGTTCAACACCCACAAGGGAAGAGTTCTCACCACGCGAGAGTTCGTTAGCCAAGAATTCTTCCTGGTCATCCATAAGATCAGGCCGCGCTTCTTACATGGAGCTAAGCCCTACTGGCCGTTCTACAGTTCCCTCCGGTGAACATGCTAGTCTCATGGATTGGATGTCCACGGCTGGAGAAAGGATTTTGCCCTCCCCTCGCCGCGAACTCAGTCGTTATCATGATTTACGTCTGGGTAGTCAGAACGCAGTTGACATCGAACGCATTCGTCTTGGCTTAGATGTCCGCACCACGGTCAATATTCCCATCTTTATTCATGAGTTATATGTTGACAGACCCTCTCCATCTTAGATTATGCTCCGTAATATTCCCAACAAAATTGACCAAGTAAGCTACTCTACCCAGAGATACTATGGCATAATATGGAGATATTTACGATTAATGGGATAAGACTATGCTCAAAGCCATTGTGGATGAGACAAGTCATGGTAAATATGACTTTATGTACCTGCGCATTGGTTAGCGGACCTTATCTATTCTACACTTGTAAGAAAGTTTACTGATTGCGGCACCCTACCCACAGATTTTGCAAACAATTGCAAGTATGAGATTCATGTCTACATTCACTGGTTCTTATTGACTGGGATTTGATCACAGTGTCGGATATGCCTTTATAAACTTCGAAGATGTGAGTGGGATGGCATGATATCCTTGTGGAACATAACAGTCACTAATGGAAATTTAGCCAATTGATATTATTGATGTCAGTGCCCTCCTAATGCCCTCAACCTTTATGGATCTAAGCAACTATAGTTTGTCAATGCAAGAGCGGGACGAACCTGGTATGATTCGACGAGGTCAAGGGAGTGTGATCTTTTGTGCTGACTTACTTTCAGGAATTGTTTCAACAGCGACAAGGTGGCTGAAGTGTCATATGCTAGTTCGTCTTAATTCTTCTACAACTACTGCATCGCATGACTAAAATTGAGGGACAGCTATTCAGGGAAAGGACTGTTTGGTGCAGAAATTTCGAAACAGTTCTGTCATGCTGGAGCATCCATCCTTCCGACCAAAGGTTGGTACAATATCTGTCCTCGAATACACTATCCAAAGGAAGAAAGGTCTGATTTCTATGCACAGATTTTTCACACCGGCACCACTCCTCTCGGAGGGACTGAGGATCGATTTCCCGGGCCAGATAACCCTTCGAAGATGCGTCGGAGCATTGAAAATGCGGAGCATGTTGGTGAGTACAATGTACGGATGTGCTCAAGTGTTGAACCCGTGATTAAACAAGCCTATTAGGACTCTTTGCCCCGCGCGTCGGCCAGCAATACCGCGACGAGCAGCGTCGACGTCGCTCACAATTTGACCGTGGTACTACTGCCGCTGAACGTGAAATAGTCTATGTCCGTACATTTGCACCCAGGCGGCCCTATGGCCATGGTAACGGTCTCAGAAGCGCTCCTTGTACCTATCCTGGCGTGAAAGTGTGGTACGACTCGGTGGCTGAAAACGGTCCACGAACTTCTTGATCCCGCAGATATCTCAAGTGATGCCTGCCATACTTCATCATAGTAAGGAGAGCCGCGGACAAAAGCCTACTCGCTTGTGATTCAAGTATTGAGGGTGGTGAATAACTCTGCTCCTGTCTGTTGTTCCCAGAGTTAAAGCCCTTCGCTCGCCCTTTGTGCTTCTTGTACTGAGTACCAGTGTGATGGTTGGAGAGACAGCCAACATCTAACCCATGGGAGAGTTGTTCTGGCCCAGGTCGGCTTGGCGTGATGTTTCGAATCGAGTCCAGATGTTGGAAGCCTTTCTCTGTGAGATTTGGTACCCTTCCCCTCGTGCTTTTACAACCCACAATGTAAGATATCATGACAATTACAAGAGTTGAAAATTGAGACAGAAAGTATTGCCACAGCTAGGACAGCTTTTTTTATTTTGGTATTTCCTCCCCTTCGTTCTCCTTTTACTTGCCCAACGTAGGCGGGCCTGTCTGTCTAACAGACCAAACAGACCACTTGACTAAAAAGGTGTCCAGACACCTAAGTAGGTGTGATACTGAATAATACTAGATTTAATATATTTTTCTAGACTAGCAGATAACAACAGTTTTTTAATAATTTATTTATAGCTTAATCTCAGCAATATATATTCTAATTATTAAGAATTTTTTATATATATAATTTTAGCTTGATCTTTTTTTTAATATATTTATAATTTAAATCTGCAGTCTTTAAATATATTAAGATATTTAATTATATTATATATCTTCTATACTCAGAGATAGGCAGGCTAGACTTATAATTAACAGATTAAACAGATCACTCAACTAAAAAGATGTCCAGACACCTAAGTAGGTGTGATACTGAATGATACTAGGTTTGACACTGTCTTTTAAGCAGTCAGTGACATTAAAGGGTACAGCGAGCGATAGAAATACGGAGCATAGGCTATGTGTTTACGCCACTTGTATAAAGTATCATTTATGCGACCTATTCCTACACCCGCGATTTGGTGCGCATGTACTCAGTAAAGACCTTTTGCAACAGTCATTTATTATTAATATTTTAATTCAAAATTAGATATAGCAGCCCGCCTCTAGTAATCAGCTATAGAATTATTTAAAAAATATTTATTTTACTATCTCAGCAGATAGAAAATATTCTATTTAAAATTAATATTAATTTATATATAAATTTATATATATATATAAGCTCTTTTAAAATTTTTAAAATAGTCTGTTTTAATTATTTAATTATTTTATATTATTTTATTAAACTCTCTGTCTAATCTTTATATATTTATTAATAATTATACTTATTTATTATACTTATCTATTATACTTATCTATTATACTTATTTAGACTGTTAAGTATATATAAATAGTCTGAATAGCTTTAATTCTTCTTAAAATAATAATTCTCAATAACTGCTGATTACTAACTATTTAGTAATCACTATACTAGGCCTTGAAGTGGATTCTCAGAGTCAGGGGTGTAGAGGCTTCTGAATACTTTACTTATACACAGCCTAAGGTATAATTATAGATTATTAAAAAAAGATAGAAAAAATACTTTTTAAAATTATAATATTAATATTTTAAATATTTAATAATTTTTAGTAGATTTCTTTTCAAAAGTTTACTGAAATATATATTTATTTAATTAAAAATAAAATATCATTATTTTATTTTTAATAAACTAAAGATAGAATAATCTTTTATTTATAAATCTGATTATATTATATTATTTTTTTTATTTTAATATATAATTAATCTTTTAAATTAAAATAATCAAAATAAGTATAAATTAAAACTGTATTAAATATTTAAAAGAATTTAAATATATTGATATATTAAAACTAGAGTGGCTAACAGCCAGGATAGATTAATAATAATAGTTAAGAAATTTTGCTGATAGTTAAAATATTTTATAAAAATTAAAATAAATATATAATTATTATTTAAATAATAAGTATAATCTAAACTAAATAATTATATAATTAATCTTTAAATTATATAATATATAAATATTATTATAAAATATTTAATAATTAAAAATTACTATATAAAATAGACTCTGAGATAATTGGTTATATATTAAATATAATCTAATTATATTCAATAATATTTAAAATATAATCTAATTATATTCAATAATATTTAAAATATAATTTATAAATAAATATTAAATATTTTTTTAAATTTAATTTTAAAACTTATATTTTATAATTTATTTAGATCTAAATATATTTTTTAAAACATTGATTTTTAATCTGTATTTTAACTATTAGTCATTAAATATATATTTTCTTTAATAGCTTTGAAAAGTATTTTTTAATTTATATTTAATAAAGAAAATAAATATTCAAGAGTATATTAGAATAATAAAATTAGTTATTTATTTAAATTAGATATACTTAACAATTTAGAATAGCAGGTGGCTGTTATAGGGTTCTTGTATAAACCCTTTAAATCCCAAAGGCTTGATAATACCTGCGCGAATGCTTTGTTTGGCATACTATAATTAAATAAATAATCAAATAAAATAAAAAATAGTACTATATAAGAAGAAATAAAAAAATATAATTTAAATATTTTTATTTTTTTTATTAACTTTTTTTATATTAATAATTAATTATTAGATTAGCTTAATTTAATTATTTCTCTAATATTAAAAACTAATTATTCTTAAGAGATAATCTCTTAAGAATTAAGAATTATTTAATATATAAAAATAATAAATTCTTTTAATTTAATAATTTATACTAATTAAAATATTATTTAAAAACTTATATAAACAGTATATACTTTATAAATAGATTTAAGTAATTAATAAATATATTTTAATTAATAATAATAAGAATATTAGATAATAAAAGCCTAGCTAAAAATCTAATTAAAAAATTATAATAATATTTTATATTAGTATTTATATTAATAATATTATTTTTTATTTAATAATTAATTCTATAATTTTAGACTTATTTTTTAGTTTCTAAACTTCTTTTAAAAGGAATTTTAAGATATATTTTCTTTTTTATAAAAGGTTTTATATATAATTTCTTATGAATAAAAATATTTTATAAATAAAATAAAAAAAGTCTATTATATTTATAATTATTTTTATAAAAAAACTTAATAATATATATTTTTCTAAATTATATTTAAATAAAAAATAAATAAAATTATATAATAAGATAATTTATTATAATTAATAAATTAATTATTTAAAGACTTGAATATAAAAAAAGATTTTTATATAAATTATAATAATAAAATAAATAAATAAAGTCTAGAAAAGATTTTTAAAAACTTTAACAAAACTTTTTTTATTATTAATAATATTAGCTGATTAAATAATCAGATAAAGATTAAATTTAATATTATTATTTATAAAATAATTATTTAGAATATAATTAAAATAAAGAAAGCTGATTTATATAAGAAATATTATAATTAATCTTAAGAAATTAATTATAATATTTATTATATAAATACTCTAAAATAAAGTTCTTATTATTTAAATTATTTTTTATTTATAATTAAAAAGAGTACCTCAGATAAAAAAAAATTAAAAATCTGTATTAATTAAAATTATAACTTTTTATTTAAAGAATTTAAAAAAATAATTCTTTTAAATAAATATTATTCTATAATAAATTTTAAAAAAATAATTTAAAAAGAAACTAAAAAGAACTATATTTTAAATTTAAAAATAATAAATATTTTATATAAGATTATAAAAACAAATTAAATAAAATAGCTATAATAGATTCTATTGAAAATCTTAAATAATAAAAAATTAAAAAAAGAATAAATCTTATATAAAATTATATATTAGAGAATATTAATAATAAAAGAATTTTATTAGATTAAAAATATCTTGAAAAAATATACTTAAATAATTCTTTTTTATAATATAAATATTACTAAACTATAATATTATAATATTAATAAATAATAACTATCTAAGTTATAAAATAATTAGTAAAATATTTATATAATAAAAAAAGTTATTAATAATAAAAATATTATTAAACACATAGAATATTTAATATATATTATATAAATTTATTTAAACTTAAATATATACTTAGAAAAAGAAATCTTTTTTTATATTTTATTAAATAATCTTAAGTATAATCTTATTTTATAATTATTTTAAATAAAAAAAATTAATATATAATTAGAGTTAAAATAAAAATATTTATATTTTTCTATAATAAAAACTAGAATTATATAATTTAATTTTTAAAAAATTAAAAATAAAAATTATTTAGATTTCTGCTGCTATTATGAGTATATATATATAATAATATTAATATATAAAAATTAAGAATCTTAAAATATTTATTATTATAATAAATAATATTTAAAAAATATTTAATTTAAAATTATCTATTAATTCTTAGATAAGATTATTTAAATATTATTATAATTCTTTTTGATTTTTGAAATCTTTCTCTACAGATAAATTATTATTTTATTATAATAAAAATATAAATTATAAAATTATGTTAATATAAATAGATAGATAAGATTTTTAAATATTATAAAATTCTCTATATAATATATCTTATAATAAATTATTAATATTATAAAAAATATCAATAAAATTATTAAATAAAAGCTTTATTATTTATAGTTATTTATTTATTATAATATTTATTTTCTTTATATAAAAATTAGAAAAAGAACTTTGCTTTTATATAAATTATTATATATTAAATATAATTATTAAAAAAAATTAATATTCTTTATCTTTAATTTATAAAATACTTAATTAGATTAGATAAATTAAATAATTTACTAAGTATAATATTTTCTCTGTTTTTTATTATATATAAACTATTAAGAATTAAGAATAAATAATAATCTTTTATATAAAATATAAATTATATAAATAATTAATAATTCTTTTTAATTTTATTAATATTTTAAGTATTTTTTAGAAATTCATTAATTAGATTCTTAGAGAATATCTAGATAAACTTTATCTAATTTATATAAATATTATATTTATTTACTTAATGAACTCTCTAAAAAATATTAAAAATATATATAAAAATATTTATTAAATTAGATAAAATAAAAAAATATAATTTTAAAAAAATAACTTAATATTTTAAATTTATTATATAAACAGAAAAAAGAATTCAGATAAATTTAATAATAATTTAAATTATTTAAAAATAAAGATTTTTAATACTTATAAAAATTATATAAGAATTTCTAGATTTTATTAATTTTTATGAATAATTTATTAAAATCTTTTTAAAGATAGTATAATTTTTAAATTAATTAATATAAAAAAATATAATCTTTAAATAAATATTAGATTATTAAATAATTTTTAATAAGTAAAAATATATTTTTTTTTAATTTAATTCTAATTCTATTTTATTCTAAATTTATAATAATTATAAAAATAGATTTATCTGGCTATAATATAAGAGAAGTTGTTTTATAATATAATAATAATAATATATTATAATCTTATATATATATTTTAAAATAAAATATATTAATAAAATATAAGTATTTAATTTATAACAAAAAACTACTTATTATTATTTAAAGTCTTAAATAATAAAATATTAAATTATAATTAATATAAAATTTCTAAGTAATAATTAATTATAAAAATCTAGAATATTTCTTTTCTTTAGAAAAGCCAATTAAATAATATATATAATAATTTTATTTTTAAGCTAATTGAATTTTTAAATTAATTTATAAAAATAAAAATAAGAATAAAAAAATAAATATTTTATTATAAAATAAATAAAATATATTTATAAATAAAAATAATTATTTTTAAAGTTATATAATTTAGTTATTTTTTTAATTAAATAAATTAATAAATATAGCTGTAATCTTATCTTTTTTAATAAAAAGTATAAATAAATTAAAATAAATATTATATATTAATATAGAAAGCTGAAGAGAAGCTTAAAATAATAATAAATTATATTAAAAAATAATTAAAATATTAATTTAAAAATGAAGAAACGTTTTATTATAGCTAAATTTTAAAATATTTATTATTAAATATATATTAATAAATAAAATATATATTTATTTTTAGAAAAAAAAATTCTAAATTCTGAATTTATTTATATAAATATTATTTAATATATTTTTAACTTAGTACTAGTAGAGTACTTTAGCTGTAAAATAATATATATATTAGTTAATTATATTTCTAATTTATAATATTAAAGAATATACAGAGATTTATAAGAAACTATAATATTTATAATTATATAAAAACTTTTAAAAAAAAGAAAGAAAGAAACAGCTACTAAAATTATTAATTATATTCAATTAAATAAAAAAGGATATTATTATAAATTTTATTATTAAGCTATTAAAGAATAAAAACTATTTAAATATTTTAATAATAATAAATTAATTCTTAAAAAATATAATCTTAGAATTTATAATAAAGATTAATTAAGAAATAATTCTATAGATTATTATATAACTACTTATAAAAGAATATAAAAACTTTAAGATTTATTATATATAATTAAGAAATATAATTTATAAATAAAATATAAAAATAAGTATATTATGAAATAAATATTTAATAAAAGCTTTTTATAATTTATTATTCAGAGATAGACAGTTTTATAGAATAAATAAATAATAAAATTAAAATATATATTTATATCTATATTTTATATAATTAGATTAATTAAAAATAGATTTTATTTTTAAGAAAACTGATTCTAAATAGCTATATATTTTTATTTATTAAAATAACTTTTTTCTTCCTAAGTTATAGATATTATTTTATATTATTCTTATTAATTAAAAATCAAAAATTATGAATAGAAGACTTAATATAAAATCTAATCTAATATAAAAAAATTATTATAAAAACTATCAAAGAAATCTAAGAATAAATATAAATATTAATAATTTATATATAAAAATAAATAAAAAAGTAATTAAATTAATAAAGAGATCTGATATTTATATATAAAACAAATAAAATCTAATTAAATATAAAAAATATTTATATAGATTAATTTAATAAGAAACTTAATTAAAAAAATATTAAATATATAGTTATAAGAATAATTAGTTTTTATATTATATAATTAAATATATTTATTAATATTTATTTAATTCTTTATATAGATTTCTTTATTCTGTATTATTAGATTTATTATTATCGTACAAATTAGATAATATATAATTATTAAGATTAATAATTAATAATAAAAAAATTTATAATAAAAGAGATTCATAATAAGAAATATATATAAAGAATTATAAAATATAATTTTCATATAAGATTAAATATATTAAATATATTTATATAACTTAAAAGTTTATTTCTGCTTCATGAGAAACTATGACTCTTAATAATTAATTAAAGCTTAAAAATAATTATTAGAGTTTTAGATAATATATTATTAATATTATCTAATTAATAAATTTTTATTTCTTAAGAAAAAAAATAAAAAGATAATAAAAAAAGATAAAAAGATTTCTTTATTGAATTAATTTGATTTTTTTATTTTTTAATAATAGCGCAGAGAAGTGCTGTAATACTTATAAATTAATATTTTATCTTATTCTTATTGATATATATATATATTAGATTTTATAATTTATTTATTTATATTCAGAGTAATATCTGTCTTAATATCTAAATAATTATATATTTTTAAAGAAGATAAAACAGATATTATTATTATATAAGATAAATTATAATAATTTGCAGAAGATAATAAGAATAGTATTAATATATAATAAATATATAATTTTTAGTTATAAAGAAATTATAATATATATTAATAATATTTATATAAGACTTAAAAATAAGTATTTATCTATATAATAAATAAAAAGTTAATATAAATAATAAATTTATATAAAAAGAATTTTTATATTCTTTTTTATATTTTAATATAATAAAATTAATATAAGATCTTGTTTCTATAAACTGTGAATTATATAATTATATATTTATTCTTTTCTTAAAAGAATTTGTGAATAGATAGAATAAGTTTATTATTAAATAGATTAATTTATACAGATTTAGTTAAATTATATAAATAATAAGTAAATATTAAAAAATAAAATTTTTAGTCTTAAGTTTCTTGACTATAGCTGTAAAAATCAGAAAGAATATATTTAATATATATAAAAGAAATAAAAAATATTTAATAAAAATAATATAGAAAAATATCAGAATATTTAAAAGATTATATTTAAAAAAGTTAAAATAAATAGACAATTATTATTTATATAAAAAGTAAATTCTTTATATAATAAAATTAATAGATAAATCAGAAATTTTTAAAACTATTTATAAATAAAATAAATATATATAAAATAAAAAGAAATATTATTATAAAATCTTTATATAAATTCTTTAAATCTTGAAGACTTAATAATATCTATATAAATACTTTATGTAATATACTATAATTAAATAAATAATTAAATAAAATAAAAATAGTACTATATAAGAAGAAATAAAAATATATAATTTAAATATTCTTATTATTTTTTTATTTTTTTCTTCTTTATTAATTTCTTCTGTATTAACAGCCAATTATTGGATTAGCTTAATTCAATTATTCCCCTAACAGTGGCAGATAATAGATAATAAATAATAATAAAAAAATATAATATTTAATTAAGATAGTTTCTTTTATTGTAGATAATAAAAGTCTAGAAATATTATAATAGATATTAGTAATAATAATTCATTAAAAAGTCTAGAAATCTTATAAAAATAAAGTTTTAAAATTAATATTTATAGAAATACTATTAATAATTATATATTTATAATATCTTTTTATCTAATATCTATTTAATAATTTATTTAAAAAAGAGATAAAGTAGTAGAAGAGAATAAAGAATTAAAAAAGTTTTATTAATATAATATTATTTTATCTCTAAATATATATTGAAATTATATAATAATAATAAGTTTTTATTAAATATATTATCTAATCTTATTTATAAATAATATTTTATAGTATCTAATAATTATTATATAAAATAATTTTATAAAAGCTGTCTATAAGTCTAGAATTATTTATAAAAGATTTTTATAAATAAATTCTAATATTGAAATATGAATACATTAAAGTAATAAAAAAAATTAGATAATATTAAAATATAAATAAACTAAAATAATACAAAGATAATTTAAATAAATAATAATTATTAATAAAATATTTAAATAAAAAATAATAAATATAATATAATACAGACAGACTGAATAAGATTATATTATAATATTTAAAAAAGTTTTATAAACTTTTTTATAAATAATTTTTATTATATATCTTTTTAATAATAATATTTATAAAAATCTTTTACAGATTTTTCTCGAATACTAATTATTATTTAAATTATTTTATTATAAAATATAGATTTTCAAATAAATTGAATAAATAAAATAATATAGAATAATATAATTAAATACTATAAATAATTTATATTATCTACATTTATAATAAATATTTAGAAGATTTTTTAAGCTAATAAAATAAATACTAAGTCTAGTTATTATTATATAAAAGAATTTATAAAAAGATTTAATAATTCTAGAGAATTATTTAAAAAATATTAATAATTTATAAATAATATATAATTAAAATAGAGCTGTAAATATATATATTTATTATTATTTTATATTATAAAAATAAATTTTTATTAAAAGCTTAATTTTTATTATTATTTAAACTAATCTTAAATTAATTAAAATAATATTAAATAAAATATATTATTTCTTTTTCTTATTATCTTTAAAATTAAGAAGATTTATTTTATATAATCTATTAATAAAGATATAAATAATTAGAATAAATAAAAATTAATCTGAGTATATCTAATCTAAGCTAAGATCTAAAAAAATATAATAGACAGATCTTAATATTAAGAATAATTAAAATAATTAATTATTCTAATTTTAGCTATATTATAGTTAGATATAAGAATTACTGATAATCTAACCTGATCTGGCTATTGCCCACTCTAAAGAGATCTTTTCTTAATAATAATTAATTTCTAATATTAAAAGAATAATTGAATTATATTAATTTAATAATTGATTATTAATATAGAAGAAATTAATAAAGATAATAATAATAATATTTAAATTATATTCTATTTATTTCTTCTTATATAGTGCTATTTCTTTTCTCACTTTATTATTGTTTCAGTATCTGTATATCGCGCAGGTATTGCCAAGCATTTGGGGATTTGGAGGGTTTGTACAAGAACCCCATAACAGTATTCTTAAGTAATATTTATAAAACTATATTAACTTTGGAGTTTGGGCAGAATAATTAAATAGGCTTAATATTTCTTATAAGATTTATATATAATAAATATATATAAAAATATAAAAAAAAGTATTTCTCTTGATCTATAATTTCTTAAGCTTTAAATATCATAATATCAGAAAATAAAAATATTTAATAATAATGTTTAAAGCTATTCACAAATAATACGATATTAATAAAGATAATATTATTATAATAAGCTAGATAATAAGAAATAAGAAACAAAGCTAGATAGATACTTGATCTATAGGTGGCAACTGCCTGTTATAACAGGTTTGTCCCTCCTCCTCTTACCGCCCTTGGCAGTACCTACCCCAGCCTGTCCAAATCACTTACCTCCACTTAAGCTGAGGTTGCAATTTCGGTTCACTTGTAATTGTTACTACCATATAGCGTGGGTAAGTACGGAGTAAGCATAAGGTACTAGGTATTGCCGGGCTAGGCGGTAAGAAGAGAGGATCCTTCCGGAACAAGTAGTTGCCACTTACAGTCACTACTAATATAGATAGATAATCTTGCCTGAAGACCCTTTATCTAGTTAATTAAATTAATTATTATTTATTAATACTTTACTATTTATGAATAGCTTTATTAAATATTTCTTATTATATAACAAAAACTGCTTATCTATAATATATTATAATAGAACTAGCTATTATTATTACTAATTAGTATAATAATTAAAATCTGACAAGTCATAGAACAAGAATAGTTATTATTTGTTATATTTTTATATTTATTTTATCTATCTTTTTTATATATATTTTATTAAAAATAAATATTACTTTAGTCTTGATAAGAAAAGTAATTTATTATCTAGTCTTTAATAATCAAAGATAAAAAGAAAATCTTGAATTAAATTAATTATAGTTAATTAATTAATTATAACTAATTAAAATCAATCAACTATAAATAAATAATCAAATATAAAAGATTATAATATTATATATAAATAATTAGTTAATATTTGCTAATAAACTAGATAAAAATATTAGATTATTTATAAATTAATATTATTATATATAATATAAAACTCTTAATCTTAAAAATAATAAATTAAATAAAGTCAAGATTATAATAATAATATCAGACTTATAAAACAAAGCTCTTTAATTTATAAATATATTATTTTAGATTAATTAGCTAAATTATAATATATTAAAAACTTAATCATTAATTAGATTTTCTCTGAGAGAATTACTTAACAGAGTTTAAATAATAATAAATAAGATAATTAATTTATAACAGAGAAATTAAATAATTAATAAATATATTAATAAAATAGAAAATCTTAATTATATAATATTTATTAATTTAGAACAGCTTCAGAGATCTCTAATTATATAATTTATAAAAAAATTAGCTAATAAAATTACTTATATTATATTATTAATATATATAAAAACTCAGATTGAAAAGTAACTACTATAATTATTATAATTCTAGTTAATAATATTATTAATAATAATATAGAAACTAAGATTACTTTATAATAAGCTATTAAGATTTTATAAATAATAAAAAGTAATATAAATAAGATTAAGACTGTTTTAAACTTATAAATAAATAATAAAATAATAATAAAAATTATAAAGATTTAGAACTATCTTATTATTAATAGACTTATAAAGAGACTAAAAAGTTTAAAAATTATTAATAAATCTTAGTCTTAGTCTTAGTCTTATATTTAATAAAATTAATTATAATTTTATTAGTCTTTTAATAATATAAATAATTAAATCTATTATTATTATAAAAAGTAAGAATATATTATTTTAATATATATAAATTTATTTTTATTATTAAAAAATTAAAATTAAGTATAATAAGAGAATAGAGCTAGAGCTGATTAAATAAAATAAATAAAAAAATAAAAAAATAAAATCTAATTTTAAGAATATCTTTAAATATAAAAAATAAAAGTAACTTATTGAAATAATTATTAAATAAAAAAACAGAATTATAACTTAAATTTATATTATTAAATAAAAAATTCTAGTCTATATTTTAATTAATAAGTAATCTAAATATTAGCTATATTAATCTAAATAATAATATAATTAAAAGATAGATTATAAATAAGAGTTATATTATTATAAACTCTTATATAATTAATTTAAAGACTGAGATTTAATAAAAATATTAGTTTAATATATTAAAACAGTTACAGAGAGTATATATAATAATAGAAAGAAAATAATAAAAGAGATTTAATAATAATAAATTAAAAAAGATTATATTAATTACTTTAGAATTATCTACTAGACTAATTATTATCATAATAGATATTAAAGTCTCTAAATAAAAATAGATAATAAGAAAATAAATTAATAAATTAAATAAAGAAAACTTAGATTTTTATAAAATTTTTAATAATATTATAATTAAAATATTACTAGCTTAGTTACTTGATATTATTCTGATTCTTTATATTAAGAATAATAAACTTATAAAGTTTTAAATCAAGAAAAATAATATTATTAGATTAAGTAATAAATAAAAAGAAAAAGAATTTATTAAGTATATAAGATTAATTTATATTAAAAGATTAATATATATAACTAATCTTAAGTATTATAATAATTATATATAACCAGCTTAATTAAAAAAGATTATTTTATTTTTTATATACTAATTTACAGACTATAATAATTAATTAATAATTATAAATATTATTAATTTATTATATTTTAATTAATAATAATTCAGAATATGATCTAATTTTTTATAATATAATTAAAGTTCTAAACATTAAAATTATTTTAAAAAATAATTAATAAAATAGCTATAAAACAAATATTAATTTTAATTTATTAATATAAATAATAATAACTATCTATAAAATAATATATATTATATTTATTCTAATAATTAACAGTATTCCTGGCTATATAATCTTATTAAACAGATATTAAATAATTAAAATTAATATAAAAAATATTTATATAAATAAAACTTATATATTACAGATTAATAAGAATAAATAAATAATAATATTATAATTAATTATTCTTAGTAGCCAAGATATTATAGAAGAATAATTATAATTAATAAGAATTATTTTATTTTTATAAGTTAAACTTAAGAAGAATACCATACAGAAACAGTTTCTGAAGATAATTAATAAGATTTAAAATTAGATAATAAATAAAAAAAAATACAAAATAAATTCTGATTTATTAAACTAGAATAATTCAGTAAAAGTCTGGGATTATTAAATAAAGATTTTAATCTAAGAGAAGGAAAAAAAATATTAATTATAATAATTAATTCAGCTGTATAATTATTTTATATATTAAAAAGGAATCTATTAAAAAAAATAAAAATATAATAATATAAAATATTCTGTAATAAATTAATTAAGTAACTATCAGAGATACATATTAATTATAATAAAAAAGATATATATATAAATATATAATAATATAGAGTTATTAAGTAAATTAATTATAAAAAAAGATAAATATTAAAAAATAATATTATTATTACTCTTTACTTAAAAAGATTTATTTATATTAGATGTATATAATATATAAATAATATAATTTCTTAAATATAAAATTCTAACTTTTTTTAAAATTATTTTAAAATAAGCAAAATTAATATTATACACACAGAAGAAAATTAATTAATAATTAAAGAATCTATCTCTAATATTAATTATTAATATTATTATAAATTATATATTATCTTAATTAATAAAAATAAAATTTCTGCTAAAGCCAAGTAGTAATTTATTATAATTTTTAAAAAAGTTATAAATAATTTATTAATATATATAATTAAGTACAGCTATTATTAAAATAAATTATTTAATATAAAGAATTAAGTCTATATTAAATTAATTATTAAATTTATAATAAAAAATATTTAATAAAGCCAATACTATAAATAATTATTAAATTATATTCTTAATATTAAAATATATTTATAAGACTATATTTAGTATTATTATAAATTAATTTTATTATTTATATATAAAGCAGAATCTAATAAGAGCTTCTGATATATATTATTAATTAAAAAATCTTATTATAAAAGATATTTTTAAATTATAAAAAAAATTAGTCTTAATATAATTATCTGCTATTATCTTTAAATATTTTATAAATAATAATTAATTAAGTACTAAGATTATTAAGAATATAATTAATTTTATATATTTTAAGTATTTTTCTTAACTTATATAATTATAATTAATATTAAACTTAATTAAAATAAAGTTCTTTATATTAATTATACAGATTCTTAAATATTAATATATATAATTAAAAATATAGTTATTAATAATTAAATTAGAAATTATAAAAAATTAATTAGTATCTATAGATAAGCAGACTCTTATAAGATTTTTATATATAATATTATTTTTAAGAGTTTATATATCTAAATATATTAACTTAATAAAAATTATAAAAAGTATATTAAAATATAAAAAAAATATTACTAAGTATTTAATTAGTTTTAATTAAGATATAAAATAACAGCGAGTATTTAATATAATTAAATAATATATTAAAATAATATAATTATTTAAAAATAATAATAGAAAGTAATATTATCTTAGTATAGATATATTTAATTATAGACTAAAAAATATATTATTTTAAATTAATAATATATTAATTAGAATAAGAATCTTATAATATATATTAAAATAAGAATATTTAATTATATATATATTTTCTATTTTATTATCTGCAGAATAATAATATTATATTATAAAAAAAAGATTTTTATAATTATTAAATATCTTAAAAAGATAAGATAATTAATAAAAAGATTATATTATTTTATAATTATTAATATAGATTATTCTATAATATAGTCAGTATTTATTAAAGTATTAGATATAATAAAAAAATTATATACTGATATTATTAACTACAGAAATATAATATTAATATTATATATATTTTTAATTACTTATAGATATTAATTAATAAATTATTATAAATATTATATTAAAAAATTTATAAAAATTAATTAAAATTTATTTTTTTTATTTTTATTACAGAGATACAGAAGTAAATAAAGCAGAATAATATATAATTAAAAAGATTAATTATTAAAGATTATTTAAATAATATAATTAAATTATTAAATAACTACTGAGTAATATAATTAATAAAAACTTTATAAAATAATCTAGATTTATTAATCTTAAGAAAGAAGTATACTTAATTTATAAAAAAAAAGATATAAAAATAAATATAATATATATTACTATATAAATTATTATCTATTTTATATAAACTATATAATTATTATAATTATTTTATAGTTAGAATTATTCTAGATTAAGCTATTAATTATTATTACTAATCAGAATACTATAATATTATATAAGAATATTATATCTTATATAATAAATATTAGTTAGCAGAATTAAAGATACTGTATAATATATTATATTTAATAACTATACTTAGATTTATAAAGTTATAAATAATAAATTATATTAAATTAATTACTCTAATATTAGCTATAAATAATTAATATATTTTTATCACAGCTAATTACTTTAGTAAATATATACTTATAAAGATATTATTAAAGACTATAATTTAGTAATTATTTAATTTTATTAAAGAGAATATTATAAAGATATTTAAATAATTAGTTAAATTTTATATAAATAATAGAAATTATTTTATTAAGATTAACTTCTATAATATAATTAAGTATAAGAGAGTTAAGTATATAATAGTAATAATAATAATATTATAATTAATAAATCTTGCGGAATAGATTATATAAATAATAATTAATTTATTATAGATAATAATTCTAAAAAATAAAATCAGTAGATTTTAATAAAATAAATTTCTTGATATAATAATATAGTTAATTAATATAAAAAAAATATAATTAATTAGATTTATATTAGCAGAGATTCTTCTAGAATATAAATTAAAATATTGAGATATAATATTATTATAAGAATAAACTATACAGAATATTATTCATAAATATAATCTTATAAATAATAATAATTAGTTAGCTATAATATAAGCAGCAAGAAATAAATAATTAAATAAAGCAAGAAAAATCTTATAATAGTATTATAAATAATAGAATATACTAGATTTTTTAAAAAAAATAATTATAGACAATCTAGTACTCTTCCAGAGAATTATAATTAATAAAAATAAAAAAAAAAGTTAAAATCTTATTAAACAGAACTATTCTTAATCAGAAGAGTATTAAATTATTAATAATTTATTATTCTTAAAAATATTTTAATATAATTTAATATTAGAAAGTATTATATTAATTATTTCAAGCTATTTTATATAAGATTTTCTAATATTATAAAGAAAGCACAAGATCTTATAGCTAGAAAAAAATAATAATAATAAAAAATCTTATATTATTAAAAAAGAAGTTAATAAGAAAAAGATATAATAATTATTAAAGACCTATTTTTAAAAAAATAAATATTAATAATAATTCTTTACTAATTAGTATTTATTTATTTAATTATTTAATAACTATTTCTAATATATCTTATCTCTATTTTATATACTATCTTATCTTATTTTATTTTATTTTTTTATCTTATTTTTACTTTCTACTTCTTATTTATCTTTTTTATTTTTATTATTTTATATTATATTTCTTTTTTTTTTATATATATATTTTATTTTAGAATTTTATCTATTTTCTTTATTAGTAATTATAATATTAATATAATAATTATAATCTTTAGATTACAGAATAATAATTAATATAAATATATTTTAAATATTCTCTCTAAAAGATTTAAAAATTTAAATAATAAAAGATATTATTCTATTTTATTAGACACTGATTTAGTTAATCTAATATTAATTAATTTAAGATTTAAACTAAAGCTTAAAAAAAGAGATAATATTATATCTATAATTATAACTCTAAGAGAGTAAAATCCTGATTTGATTATTAAATTAAAATTATTTTTATTAGTTTAATTCTTTAATAATAAAATATTATTATCTAGAGATATAAGTTCAGTTATTAAATTAATTTATAAAATAATAATTAAAAAGAATATAATTCTTATTAATAATAAGCTTTTATAGATTAGTAACTTACTAATTAAATATAGAAAATTATATTATAATTATTTTATTAAAGCTGAAAAGCTTTAAATCTACTATTATTATATTATCTTTATTAAGAATATAAATAAAATTTTTAAATTTTTTCTTAAAGTAAGATATTCTAATATAAATTATTAAAAATTATAATATTAATAATAATATTAATTATATTGTAATATATTTATTAGCAAGAGTCAGAACTATAAGTAAAAGCAGAAGATTTATAAGAATAATTATATTTAAAAAAAATTTTATAAGATTAGAGATCAATAAGTTTAATAAAATTTATTATAAATAAATAATATCTATTATTTTTTAGAATTAGATTATTATAAATCTATTTAATTCTATAATTAATAAATAAATTATTATAAATAATAAAATAATTAAACTTTAAACTTTAAAAAAAGCAGTTATTTATAAAAAAATAATTAAATAAGAAATTAAAATAAAATATATAAATAATTATTATAAAAAGATTTAAGATCTTATAGCTTAAGTTAATATTCTTAAAATTTAAATTAAGATTAAAAATTATAATCTTAATATTTAATAAGTAAATTATAAAGAATAAATTAGATTAATAAATAAATAATATAATAAATATATATAATTATTATAAAATAAATATTAAGTAGCTCTGTAATAATCTATTAAATATTAATTTAAAAATAAATCAGAATTTAATTTTATACTTTACTCTGAATATTTATCTTATAATAATATTATAAAATTAATTAAAAAGAATTATAAAGAATATATTTATAAAATTATAAATAAATATATAGATTAGATAATTAAAATATATAATAATTATATAAAAGAATTTAATTATTTATAAATAAATTATTATAAAAAGATTATCAAGCAGATAAATAAGTATATTAAATAATTAAAATAAATAAAAGAGATATATAATTAATTAATAAATACTTATTTAAATTAATTAAAAATTATTATTAATAATATCAGAATTATTGTCAGTAAAGCTATAAAAATATATAATTTATTATTTATTATATTAATAATTTTATCTAACAGATCTGGCCAGTAAGTTAAATAATAATTATTAATATTATTGTATAAAATATAGTTAATAACTAAAGCAGAGAAAAATTATTAGACTAGATAATAAAAAAAAGATTTTTTTAAAATAAATAATTATTATTTATAATTATTATTAATATAGATAGATAATCTCGCCTGAAGACTCTTTATCCAATTAATTAAATTAATTATTATTTATTAATATTTTATTATTTGTGAATAGCTTTATTAGATATTTCTTATTATATAATAAGGACTGCTTATCTGCAGTATATCATAGCAGAACTAGCTACCATTACTGCTAATTAGTACAACAGTATCTGATTTTACTTGAGACAACACGGGACCGTTTCATTACCCAGCCTTTTTCCACATCCGGCATGCCAGGTGTTACTTTGTCCATTTCGAAGCCCCATCTTTTTTTATCTAACAGAATTGCCAACTAAGCAGCCTTCTACTTGGTGGCTTCGAACCCAATATCTAGAAAAACCTGTCGATAACTCGATATGCCATCCGCGATGCCCTCTCGTAATGAAACGTCATACCTCCTGAACCAGGTGCGTGCATGTTTGAGGATTTGCTCGATATGCTAACTGAACCGGCTCCTATAGCTCATCATATCTCCTTCAGATGCGGACTACCTAGATCAATTGATCCCTTCAATCAAAGAATACAGCATTGGCAACAGAACATCCAAACTTCTGCAAACTCTGTCTAGATTTGCTAGTGACAAAGAGGCTGAGATAGAGTCTATTTGCAACACAAATCATCAAGAATTCGTTACTTCTGTGAATCATCTTCTCCGTATTCGAGAAGGCACTGTCAGCTTAACTGCCGAGATACTGGATCTCAACCAGTCCATACAAGCCAGCACGGAGAGGTTAGCTGAACAAAAAAGAGCTTTAGTAGACTCCCGGAGTCACCGGCAAAATATCGATGAGACATCACGAGCCATCCAGGATTGTCTTGAGGTCTTGCGTCTCGCAAATCAGGTCCATGATTTGCTCGCAAAAAAAAATCACTATGCTGCACTTCGCGCTCTTGAAGAGTTACAAAATGTCCATCTCAAAGGTGTGACACAGTATAAGATTGCTGATATGATTCAAAGCTCTGTGCCCGCAAGCCAGAAAGCAATAGCTGAAGCAGTCATGTCTGATCTTAATACTTGGCTGTACAGAATTCGGGAGATGTCTCAATACCTTGGGGAGATTGCTTTGTATCATACGGACCTGAGGAAAACTAGGCAAAAAGAAAGGACAGAGAAATACCCCTATTTGAGCCAATTCAAGCTAAATTCGGCGATAGAGCTGGTTTCAGATGAGAGTGAAGAATATGATCTCTTGCAGAACGAGGAACTTCAAGTTGATTTCACGCCGCTATTTGAATGCCTCCATATCCATCGGTCTCTTGGACATATGGATAGATTCCGAGTTGAATATACCAATACACGGCGTCGGCAAAAGGAGCTCTTAGTCCCTACAGCCATAACGCTTGTTGACGAGGATGGAGCGAGTCTTCACAATCTTCTTGAAGAAATGGCGGGCTTTGCCATTGTCGAACGTTCCACAATGAAGAGGGTTCCGGACCTCAGATCGCCAGTTGATGTGTGTTTCCCTCTACATGGGGTAATGTTTTCATGGCATACTTAATAAACTTGAATAGGTCGACGAACTCTGGGATTCGATGTGCCAAACTGCCGTTGGCCTGATATCAAAGGCACTTCATGAAGTCGACAATGCCGAAAGTCTTCTAAAAATTAAAAACCTTATTGCCTTGTTTATGCAGACAATGAATGTCCGTTGATTCCCCTGCTATAGCAAAGGTCGCTTACACTAATCGGGGTGATAGACCTGGGGCTTCCCTGTTGGGGTATTCGACGACTTTCTCCTGACTCTGTTTAGGAAATATGCTGAGTTGCTCAAGAAACGATTCAGTGATGATTTCCAAGAGGTGAGAATCTGGCCCCAATATGAAGGCTTTGTGCTGAAACATGTTAAAGATAGTATCAACCGATGACTATATGCCGATGCCAATTCAGACAATGGAGGAATTTGACAAAGTATTGAATGTCAGCTGGTATAGCCCAGATAAACCAAGACAAGAACAAGTGTATGTCCTGCCTAACAACAAGATCGTGTTTCAACAACTAACAATGTATACTGTGTAGGTTTCCCTGTGTCTTGCCGTTTTCTCAAATGTATCCATTGTGCTGCATTGACATCCGAAATTTCTTGAATCAGTTTTACTTCTTTGCAAATGATGACTTCTCACATCCTACTGTTATCGACGAGACACTGAGAGATGTAAGTGAAATGTCCAAATTAGGCTACCTCCTTGCTGACTACTTAAGGCCCTGGATGAACTTTTGTCTAACAAAGTTTGCGACACCCTTGTTGAGCGGCTCTCCTCACAGTATTTAGGGCAAATTGTGCAAATACTGATAAATCTGGAACATTTTGAGCTCGCATGTCGCGAACTTGAGCTGCTGCTTGCTGCTGCTAGATCACAGAATATCTCAGGTGATGTAGTCAACTTAAATGCTACTGAAAAATTCAAGAGCAACAAGAAAGCAGCAGAGAAACGTATCTTTGAGGTTGTGAATTCCAAGATCGACGATCTTATTGAAACAGCCGAGTATGACTGGATGGCATCCGTACCACCCACAGAGCCAAGCAATTACATGCAGACTTTGACACGCTTCCTTTCCAACATCATGAATTCAACGTTGCTTGGACTTCCAACTGAGATCAAGGAGCTTATATATTTTGATGCACTCAGTCATGCGGCAAACATGATCCTTGTAGGCAATTCCTAAAATTTACATTGAGGTATACACTAACCTTCTTCAGGCACTTCCTCTTTCTGCGGAAGTTAAAAAGATCAATCCGAACGGCGTGATGGCGCTTGCAAAAGACGTCGAGTACCTATATCAGTTTGTTGACAGCCTTGGCGTTCCTATACTTCGGGAAAACCTTGATGAATTGCAACAGACAGTCCAGTTGATGCAGGCGGATAATACTGACGAGTTTTACGACATCTCCACCCGAAATAAAAAATATGGGCGTGTGGATGCCATCCATGGTCCCATATTATTAGAAAAGTGAGTTCTTATCCATTACGGTTTTCGCCTTGGTTGCTAACCGACAAGAAGGATCATACGCACAGTTCAAAGCTCCACCAAGACTGATAAATTTACGACACTTTCATCGAGATTTGGCAAGAAAACATGAATTGCCCTCATCACTTTACAATCCACCCCCCTGTGGCGTCAAATGATGATACTCCTTACATCACATATCAAGACAATACATTGCGTGGCTGAACAGGGCATGAGATCTGCTGCGCAAGGTCTTTATAGTCCTTCGCAATGGATGGCAATTGGAACACACCTAGTGATATAGCCTTTGACAGAATAACAGAATCAATATCATAGCGTAAGTAGGATACGATACTTTTATATGCCACCCAGCTGTATCTGGTGCATTCACTATTGTATTCAACATATCAGCGAACGGAAAGTTTTGCAGGTGTAAAATGAGCCGTGGATTAAACATAGAACTCCTTTGACTGTGATCAAACTTACCTGCTGAGGCGGTAAATGCGGGTAAGCAGCATACATTCCTTCGAACATTTGGGGTTGATGCTGGCCATAAGCACCTGTCGGATCCGATTGAACGGCCCCCGCATACATTGCTGGTTGGCGATATTCCGGTTCCTGGAGACTATGTTGTCCAAGGGAACTATAGTCTGGGGGAGGCATGTGGTGTGATGTATGCTGAACACCGTGTTGTGACGGTGGTAGTTGACCAGTGGCTCCTGCAGGACCCGGAACGCCTGCTGAAGCTCCAGCTGCCTGGCTAGATCGTTTTGCATGCGATGTAGCTTCTTCGCGAGGTACTATGTCAATGAGGAAATCGAACATGTCAGACTTGGAAAGAGCCGCAGCAATATCGGATCTCTGTAAGGTACGTCGCTTATTGTCCTCGGCATGAATCCACGCCCGCATGGTAAGCTCGGTGATAAAAATATCACAACCCTTAGCAAAAAGTATTGGCGCCTCTGCTGATATCATCTTTACCTCTGGGTCAGCCTTCATGACCTTTTTGATTCTAGCTAGCGGAAGTTGATGTATCTTGTAATCATGGTTATCTGATTCAAGATGATTGATAATGTGCTGCCAATATGTTGTTAGGATGTCGCGGGCTGTCCCCTGTAAACCTTGATTCACCTGCCAAGTATAAGTCACTGAATGGTGGTCTTAGAAGTATAAGGCAAGAAGCTTTGAACGACTAACATTGGCCCATGTTCCAGTATAAAGTTCAGCAACAGGCGCATATCCTTGTGCAGAAAGCTACACAAATAGCAGGTCAGCTGTAGAAAAATGTGAAGGTGCTAACAAATCATACCGCGGCACTGGCACCTAAGAAAACGAAGTTAAGAAGTGTCCAAAGCCAATAGTAAGATGTGTTTTGGGGGGAAGATCCATGAGAGTTACCATAATGTCCACCGTTTCTCGTGTCGTACACAGGCTGTTGTCTGCCTTGCTGTTGCCCAGAGTTTTGCGCAGCCTGTTCCATGATGGTATTATTCTCACAGCCTTTCTTTGTCAAAAAAGATATAAGCACGGCGATATTTTCATCAATTAAATCGGGCAGCAAAAAGCTTGACTATTCGAATGTGGTAGCGGAAGGAATGCGACGCGACAGGCTTCGGGGTCAAGGCGAGTCAGCTGGTCTGATAGCAGGGCCTAGTGTTGACAAGTAATCGGACTAGTTGCCTGGAAACTGAGTATAGTCATCAATACCGTCAGGCGAGAAAAGAGCTTGTAGTCGATAGATTAGGAGTAGATACTACTCAGTTATGGTGCGCAACGATGACGCGCCAAGAATAGCCGGTTGCAAAGGTGCGGGGGAAGGACAGTAGTTATAGTTAGTTACGCCTTGAAGTGGATTCTCAGGGGTGTAGGGGCTTCCGGATGCTTTATCTGTACACAGTCTAAGATACAGAAGCAGAATACCTAGTAAAAGATAGAAATAATACTTCTTAGAGTTATAATATTAATAGTATAAATACTTAAGAAATTCTATTTAATAGTTACTAATAGATTTTTTAAGAGCTTAGAAGAATATATACTTACTCAGCTAAAAATAAAATAATTATATTCTATTTTTAATAAACTAAACATAGAATAATTATAATTTATCTATAAATCTAATTATATTATATTATTGTTGTTTACCTAAAATATAATTAATTCTTTAAATTAAAATAATTAAAAATAAGTATAAATTAGAGTTATATTAAATATATAAAAGATTTAGATATATTAATATACTAAAGCTGATTCTTTTATTTATTTAAATAAGTCTTAAATCTTTACCAAGATATATCTAGAGTGGCTAACAGCCAGGTCAGATCAGGTTAATTAGAATTTTTATATCTAACCGCCAGATTATAATCAGATTAAGAAAATTTTTATATCTAACTGTGATATAGCTAAAAACCGGGTAATTAATTATTTTAATTATTTTTAATATTAAGATTTATTTATTATATTTTTTAAGACTCTAGTATAATTAAGATATATTTAAATTAAATAATTATTAATTTAACTATTTTTATTATTATTTAAAAATATATAAAAAGAAGCTTTTTAAATTAAAAAAATATAATTAAAAAATAATTAATATTTTTTTTATTATTATTTATTAGAAATAATATAAAAATTCTAGTTATATTAATAAGATTCAGCTTTTTATAAAATTATTATTCTTATAATAAAAAATATATATATAAATATATAATTATTATTCTATTTTAATTATATATTTTAATTATATTATAAAATACTAGAAAAACTATATATTAATTATTAATTAAAATATTAAAAATAAATATATTATTTTTATTTTATTATTTCTTCTAGATTAGATTATTTTTAGATTTGTAAATAAAATATAGCTTAAAGAGCTATTAATAAAATCAAAAATAAATAATTAATTAAAAAGATTATAGATTATATATAAAATAATTAAAAAGAATAATTAGATTATTAAAATAAAGTAAATTAAATAGATTAAATAGATTAAATAAAATAAATAAATAAAATAGATAAATAAAATAAATAAAATAAATAAAATATATTAGAATTATATTATAATATTACAGCTTTTATAAAAGATTTTATAAAAAAATTTTATAAATTTTTTTATAAATATTTATTTTTTATTTTAATAAATAAATATATTATTTCTATTTTATTATTTTTTCTAAGTCAGACTATTCTTAGATTTATAAATAAGATATAGCTTAAAGAGCTATTAATAAAATTAAAAATTAATAAATAATTAAAAAGATTATAAATAATTAAATTATTAAAATAAAGCAGATTAAACAAATTAAATAAATTACATAAATTAAATAAATTAAATAAATTAAACAAATAAAATAAATAAATAAAATATATTAAATCTATATTATAATATTATAATATTTATAGAAGATTTTATAAAAGTCTTTTATAAATCTTTTTTATAAATATTTATTTTTTATTTTAATTTATTATATCTTAAACAGCTTTATTTAAAAAAAGAAATTATTTTATAACTTTAAGTTTTAGATATAAATTTCTATTTATTAAATTTATTAAAATAAATAAAATACAGCAGATATCTTAGCTATATATTAAAATATAATAGATTATATTTATATAAAATTATATCTTAAAATAAAATAAATTATCTTTATAAAGTTTTCTGCTTTTATTTTTTTATATTTATTATTTATAAAATAGTTTCAGAATTATAAATTAATTATAATTATTTAATTTATTTTTAAAAATTATTATTAAATCTTTTTTTTTATTTCTTAGATTTTTATAAATTATAATAATATCTAAATTAAGATAAGCTTTTTAAGTCAGATCTTTTCTTTTTTTTTAAATCTTAAGATTATATATATTATAAAAAATCAGAAGATTATTTTATATTCAGCTTTTTAAAAAAAACTTTTTATTTTTTAAGATTAATAATAAAAGATAATCTTTTTTAAAAATTATATATAAACTAAAAAACTATTATTTTATTTTAATCAGAAAAAATTATTAATAATATAAAATAATTTTTAGAAAGATATATTATTTTTTAATAAAATCTTTTATATTTATTATATTATATATTTTTATATTTTATAATACTTAGAAATTAAAAACTCAGAAACTAGTTTTATAAATTATTATTTTTATAAAAATTATAAGAAAAAATTATTATTAATTATATCTAAATAAATAATTAATTAGATATTAAATAAAAAATTATTATAAATATTTATTTATTTTTCTAAGATAAATCTTTTTTAATTATTATCTTTCTCTAAATTTTTATAATTTATAATAAATAAAATTTTTAAAATTAAGTTCTATATTTTATAATTATCTATTATCTATTATTTTAAACTATTAAGTATATTTAATTTAAATAGATAATTAATCTTATTATTTTATTTTTTTATTGAAAATTAAGTTCTTCTAATTAAATATAGATTAAAGAATATTTTATAAAATTATTTAAAAAAATATATATACAGCTGCTATTAAAGTTCTTAAATATTAAATAAATATTAATTATAATAAATTATTAAATCAGCTCTAATCAGAAAATATTTCTTAATTTAATTAAATATTTCTTAATAAAAAATATAAATTATTATAAAATTTTATTAGACTTTTAATTAATATCTAAATCTTATATTAATAAAAATCTAGCTATAATTATTTTATTAGTCTTATATAAATATAATCTTATTTATTAATTATTAAATATAATAATTAATAATATTAATAATAATAATATAATATTTAATATAATCTTAGCTGAATTCTAAACTTAACTTAATTAAAGTATTTAGTTTTATAATATTTTAATTAATTTTAATTTTTTAAAAATTATTTAAAGCTAATATTATATTCTCTATCTTATTTATATAATTTAGCTTATAATTAATATTCTTCTATAAAAACTTTAAATTAAGATCTTGAATAGTACTGTTAAATATATATAAAAAAATAATAATAAAAATCTTAAAATTTTTTTTAATATTTTAAAAATTCTTAAGAAAATATATTCTAAAAACTGTCTATAAAAAACTAATATAAAATTTTTTTTTATAAAAAGCTTCTAAAAGTTTTCTATCAGCTAGTTTATTATATTAATTCTTAATTATAAATTTAAAAGATTATATAATTTATAAATATAAGCTCTTAATATTATAAAAAATTTTTATTTATTTAATAATTTAAATCTGGCTTAGTTTATTATTTTTTTTTAATTATAAAATCTACTAGAACTTAATCTATTTTATAATTTATTAAATATTTAATCTTTATTAAATAATTAAAAGTTTTATTTAATATTATAAATATAATAATATTAATTATTTTTATTTTATTATAATTAAGTAGAAATAAATAAAATATTTTTTTAAATTTTTATATCTTTTTTTTTTTTATTTTCTATCTTTTTAAAAATAGTAAATCTATTATTTATAAAATTTATAATATTTATAATAATTTTTTTAATTATTTAAATTATTTAATTAATAGATTAAAAAAAAACAAGTATTCTAAAAAAAAAGATTCTTAAAAATTTATATAATATATATTAAAAATTCTAAAAATATTATTATTATATTTATTAAATAAAAGATTATATCTATATAATTATAATTATTCTAAATCTAATATTAAAGTTTAAGAAATTTAAAAAAAATATATAACTAAATAATAATATTAACTAATATTATAAATATTAAACTATCTTTAAAAAAATATTTTTTTTTTATTCTAATTAAAACTTAATAATTAATATATTATTAATAATCTTTAAATTATTATTAAATTTAAATAAGATCTTTTATAATATTTTTAAATATTAAAGACTCTTATCTGCAGTTAAGATATATAAAAAACTTAAGATATATTTAAATATTAAAAATATATAATTTCTTAAAATATTTTTAATTAAATTAATATAATTCTAGATATTATAAAATATATTAATATTTTTATTTACTAGAAATTTTATTATAATTAATTTTTTATTTTTTATTAGATAACTAAAGATTTTCTTTTAATTGGAAATTAATAATATTAATATTAAATATTTTTTTAATAATTCTTAAGATATCTGCTATTATTATTAAAACTATCTTAATTCTAATATAATTAAAATAATTATATTTTAAATATATATTAATTATTTTTATATTTAAAAAATAAAAGAAGAATAAGATAATTATTATTTTTTATATTAATAAAAATAAAAATATAAATAATTTTAAAAATAATTTAAAGAATAAATTATTATTAAAATTAAAAAAACTAGTCTTATCTAAGTCTTTAATTATTATATATATTTAAATAAAAATAAAGATCTAATTTTTATAATTTTTATATTATTATAATTATTATTTTAGACAGTATAAAAAATAAATATTTTATATTTTTTTTTATTTTTTTTATACTAGATTTTATAAAAGTTTTTTTTAAAATATAATATATTTTTTAAAATAATTAATTCAGCAGATTAAGTAATAGACTATATCTAAAAAATATTATTATATTTATATTATAATTAAATATATATTATACTTTATATATTATTTATATAAAAAAAATATATATATTATAAATTAATCTATAATTATTAATTTATTTATTATATCTAATCTTTCTGATTAGCAGATATAAATAATTATAATAATAATTATATTTTAATCTAATCTTAATTATATAATTAAAAATTTTTTATATTTTAATCTAATTATTAAATTATAGTCAGATTAAGATTAAAATATAATAATTAGATTAAATTACTCTAGATATATTTATTTAATATATATAATTATTTTAATTAATCTATTTATTATTATATTTTCTATAGATAAATAGATAATCTGAGTCTTTTTATTTATAATATAATTATTAAAAATAGAATTTATAAATATAAACTATAGAGAATAAAGTCTGTATATATAAAGAAAATAATTAATATTTAAAAGAAATTCTTTAAAACTTAATAATTTATATATATATATATAACTTAGTAGATATTAATCTAATAAAATAAATTAATTAAAATAAATAACTCTGAAATATATTTTTTAATTTAAAATTTTTATTTATTTCTATTAATTTTATTATTTATTTTATTATAATCTTATTTAGAGTTATTAATAATTAAAATATAGATTAGAATAATTAATAATTAGATTAAATTAGATTAATTAAAATTTTTATATCTAACTACTAGATTATAATTAGATTAAGAAAATTTTTATATTTAATTATAATATAGCTAAAAATCAGATAATTAATTATTTTAATTATTTTTAATATTAAGATTTATTTATTATATTTTTTAAAACTCTAGTATAATTAAGATATATTTAGATTAAATAATTATTAATTTAACTATTTTTATTATTATTTAAAAATATATAAAAAGAAACTTTTTAAATTAAAAAATATAATTAAAAAATAATTAATATTCTTTTTATTATTATTTATTAGAAATAATATAAAAATTCTAGTTATATTAATAAGATTCAGCTTTTTATAAAATTATTATTCTTATAATAAAAAATATATATATAAATATATAATTATTATTCTATTTTAATTATATATTTTAATTATATTATAAAATACTAGAAAAACTATATATAATTATTAATTAAAATATTAAAAATAAATATATTATTTTTATTTTATTATTTCTTCTAGATTAGATTATTTTTAGATTTATAAATAAAAATATAGCTCAAAGAGCTATTGATAAAATTAAAAATAAATAATTAATTAAAAAGATTATAGATTATATATAAAATAATTAAAAAAATAATT